>NW_019727402.1:1067116-1129360 GCF_002891405.2 Cryptotermes secundus | reverse complement strand
CCCCCCCCCCCCCCCCCGCCAATCGGCAACCAATACAACTGGGTATTTTAAATTCGAAACTTTTACACAACATCTCAGTGTATCAGAGTCCTTGAGAAACTGATAATCGTTCAATATACCAGGAAATTGACCGCCTTTTACGGAATTCTCCGTTTCATTTACGTGTTCACAACAGGTCACGATAGGTGCCTAACCCGAACTACTTGAATGCAATCGACATCCTCAAGCTTTGTTTCTTTAAAATCTAACTCAAAAGTGCTGTCAAGTGTTAGTGACTAGACATGAGAGTTAGACTGGTAACCCATAACTCGTAACTATAGGTATCTGTGACAGTTACACGGATCTACATACTCTACAAATCATTGTACTGCAGTACAAATAAAGGCTTCTGTCTGTTACATCTTCGTTGATCTTTGATTAGTAAATTAGTACCAGGAATTAATTAAATAATTTTCCTGGGGAGTAAAGGGCGGCCGGCGCGTAAGGCTGACAACCTTACCTCCATCTTTGAGCCGATTGTCTAGATAATGTGGCATTCTCAACGTCTCACAACCCTATGGGCCTTCACGACCTGGTACAAGGATAGCTTTACTTTTTATTTTACTTTAACGGCTCCCAATAATGTCTTCTGTTTACATCGTTGCCTGCTTTCTACCATCTCACAACTGGTCCTCAACTGTCGATTCTCAACTGACTGACTCAGCAGTCAGAGTTGCTTTACGATTGGAGGTTTGCGGCCAATCAGTTCGTCCTGGCGACAAGCCCCTTGAGATTCACGACCAGTAATTTTAATTAACAATTGAACACTTGAGGTTATAGTCCTTATGTAACGTCCTCTCTGACGAGGGGATGAGTCTGTCGTTTACAATTGCTACTGGTCCTCGCCAGCTCAGTCATTCTCAGGTCCGAGTCCCGCGAGACTCATGATCACATTCTACCGTTTCAGATTCTAGATTCCAACCTGGGGGGCCAGGTCCCTGTATCTATATCCCCCCGGAACATGGTGGCCCAATTATACCCCCAGGCACTGGTTTCCTTTTTCGTCGCCTCCTAAGACTCGCAAGGATACGGTGGAGGTATTCGACCCCGCCTCATTCTTCTCTGCACGGCTCCTCTTATGGCGCGTATCCAGAGAATATGGTGGTTGCTTGCGCGCATCAACTGATTGGCTGCCTCATTCGTGCCCGCCATGCAGCCTCAGCACGGACCGCATACACTACACAGTTTCCAACCGTTCTTCTATCGTTGCTTGCGTATCCGCTGCCCAGATACTTGTCTATTTAGCCGTTACCACGCAGCTGACAATGTAATCATGTCACAACATTCTCTCATTCCTCCTACGTGGCTGTGGACAGAGGGTACTGCCTCCAGATGTTAATTATGCGTCCTGAACGGCTGATAAGGAGTGCTATTCCAGTTGTAAGGTTCTGTAACTGTCCAGTANTGAAGAAGGACGGTTACAGCTTGGCAAGCTGATTACCCTTCACTGTAAAAATTATTGTAGTATGAAATGTAACAAAGGGCTTGAACTTTTACAAATAGATTATTTCGCATGGCATAAGCAACGGACAAGATATTCGTAACTTGGAACATGACAGAGATGAGACAGGCGGTTACACACTGTAGAGAAACTGAGATGTTACTGCCAAGCTGTTACAGCTCTTCCTGTATTGCGTTTCTAATTTAATTTACTTTTTAATGATTAATTATAGGAAGTTAACACGGAATATCCTTACTTCCGGGGGCGTCGCCTTCTGAAACCATCCACAAGGGATCTCATGTTTAATGATTCTAAATTCCGACGTCTTCTGGTGCGTTCGCAGCGAAAAGATACGAAACTACGCTTGCTACTTGTAGTTCTACCATGCCCATGCATCGTCAAAGTCCCATGGAACAGTTCAAGGTAAGCCGCATGTATTCCCATTAAATTTTATCTTCTTCGGATACAAGGCTCTTTAGCCCGCTGAGATTAGCAGGGCATATAGCACGACTGGGGGCGAAAAGGGATGCACATACGATATTGATGGGAAAGCCAGAAGGAACGAGATCACTATGAAGACCAATATGTATGTGCGTGGGCAATATTAAAATGGATCTTAGAGATATAGGATGGGGTGGTATAGACTAGACCGATCTGGTTCAGGATAGGGACCAGCGGAGGGCTCTTGTGAACACGGTAATGAACCTTCGGGTTCCATAAAATGCCGGAAATTTGTTGAGTAACTGCAGATTTGGTTTCTCCTCAAGAAGGGCTCAGCTACATGAAGTTGTTTACTTTAGTTAGCAGACATAGCTTCAGTCTTTCCTCTTTCTCTTGCCGATCTCAACGCGACGGTAAAGAGAAAAATCTGTCCTAGCCGAGAATCGAAACCCGATTATCCGACCATCCAGCCCGTAGCCCAGTTCTTATAGAGACTGGGCCAATTGGCACGCAGATGCGTACGCTGTCAGCTATAAATTGCAACTCTTACTTTGGCTGCACCCAGAAAAGATCGATGGCCTCTGGGGGTTGCCCTACATACGTGTATATCTAAATCATTCAAAACATAAGAAGCAGTAGTGTTACTTGTTCCATATCGAATCATTGCCGTTTTAAAGGAATACTGACGGAAAAATTTGGTGATTTTATTCAGTTTCTCCATAGGACTACAAAGATATACTCCATCTACTATAAGAACGAAGGCGCTTCATCGTCAGTTAGCGATGTGATCATTTTTCCATAGTGGGGTGAGACCGAGTCCACTTGGTACTGCCGCCACTTCTGGCCTATTGTACCAGCCCCAGATGATAGATGAGGGTGATTGTGCAGCAATTGGTGGAATGAAGATTGGCAGGGGAAATCGAAATACTCGGAGAAAAAACCTGCTCCAGCGCCACTTTCTCCACCACAAATTCCACATGACCAGCTCGAACCCAGGCCGCCGCGGTGGGAAGCCAGCGACTAACCGCTTGAGCTATGGCGCGGCCCATGTGAACCTTTACGTCATCCTTAGAGAGGTGTCAGATTCTATCTTAAACACATATCCGGTATTCACACGCCAGTGGAATGTTCAAACATGCTGTACCGTGTATGCGTGTGACTACAGACGGGATCTGGATTGGATTTACTCACCACTTACACACACGACTCGTAGTACAAGCAACTACAGCGCCACTGCTAATCTCCACAATTCAAAAATCGCCTACGCACCCGCTAAGCCTTTTCCCAAGTGTTGTGTCTTCACCAGACGTTCCCTTGCAACGGCTTCTAACATTGAAGAGCCTTCAGCTTCCCGCGCTCATGTCTTATCTTCACAACCTCCCGTGCAGAACTCAATTCTCGACTCTGTCCCTTGCTTATAATATCTCGGCACGTACCACGTAGAAAACACCCCGTTTCCAACAGCAACTCTATTGTTTGGTGCATATTCGTTGACGAGGGAATGTGTTTACCGAGCCGTTGCCCAGAAACAGTCGTTGTTTACAGAGTCATCGCTTAGCAACGGGTCTGTACGCCACAGTACTTATACAATATTGCCTACATTAAGTATGCCGTAGCCGGGTTCGTAAAGAGATGGAACACAGTAGCTTATATTTAAACAGGCCAAGATAATTTCTTAAAAATTTCTTGCGTCCTCATCAATCGTAATGACCTTCCTACTGTATTAGACGCTATGTAACAACCTAAGAAGTAAATAAGTCGGCTACTATTGCAAGACGTCACAATAACTTCGCACGTAAGTTATTTTATTACGTTCTGATATAAACTTCTGAACTTGGCACTGATCATTAACTTTTGCCCATCAAGAGTTCACCTACGAGTAGCAGTAGTTTCTTTCGACTCTTCAAATTCCTCTTTCTGTTTGTCAGGTCACTCTCTCACTCCCATGTTCCAGCAGTTAACTGAGAGAACTCAATTTATTCCCCAAGGCCCCAGTAAAGCCCCAGTGCGCTGTAAAATTGGATTCCACCTGCCACAAGTTGGTCTCAGCTGGGATCTACGATGCCGGTCTTCGCTCAAAAATAACAGAAATATTGCCCCCAAACCAATAATTTTATTGGCTATGATTGATTTTATTTCAGAGGCATTTCCAATAATATAACACGCTCGTACAGGGTAACGCATGTCCTTATTTCAAATAAAATTTCAATAAAGAGTACGTATTCATAGCCTTTTTAAAAACGTTACACCAAATACCGATGTTTTCTTCAACGATTCCAAAATATGGTACTGCGTGTACTAGTTAACGCACCATGGTACGTACCAAACTTCGTCCTACACAAGGACCTGGGAATTCCAACAGTACGCGAGGAAATCACGCTCTCCAGTAAAAAATATCAGGCACGCCTCCGGAAGCACCCGAATTCCTTAGCGACGCACCTCTACGATGAAGAAGAAGTCAGGAGGCTTCACAGATTTAAACCGTCAGAACTGTTAACCAGATTTGCTATCTAATTTTGTAAAACAATTAACTAGTTGACTATAATTAGTTAAATTACATATAGAACGAGTTCATTGGAACACGTTCTTCATGTTAAATTACTTTTATACTCATCATAACTAGTACTTATTATCCAAAATAGCTGGATAGATTGTATAATAAATTGGAGAAATAAAAAAAAATACCGATGTTACTTAACCTCAATTACGTTGGCGATAAGAAATGCAGACGGATATAATAATGCAGGAAAGGGGAGAACTTAAAAAAATCACGTGGCATTAGAAAAATCAATTCCAGGTTCATTAACCAATTCTAGAACCCTATTCTGGTTGAAATGAGATCAATTGGCTACCAATGAACTGGGAAACATAACAATAAAGTGACTGGCTCTGCGGTGAATAGCCAGAGTTCGTTTCCCAGTGGGGGCAGATATTTTTCTCTTCCAGTAATGTATAGATTCTCCCATCCAATGGTCACCATAAGGTTTCCCTGCAGAGTAAAGTGGTCAGGTTCTGAAGGTGACCACTAACTTCAATCCGTAAGTTAGAGCCACAGCTCAAGCGGTTAGTCGCTGGCTTCCCACCGCGGCGGCCCGGGTTCGATCCAGGGTCTGGTCAAGTGGGACTTGTGGCGGACAAAGTGGCGCTGAAGCGAGTTTTCTCCGAGTACTTCGGTTTCCCCTGCCAATCTTCATTCCACCAAATTTTCCATCATAATCACCCGGGACAGGCTACAGTAGGCCAATCAGTGACCGCCGTGCCGAGTGGACCCAACTGGATTCCACCCCCCACTAAGCCAATTAAAAAAAAACTCAATCCGTTGTTCCAATACGAGACGAACTTTGTCTTCGCGTTGTCTATGCGCTGTCACAGAGTATTTCTGAGGCAGACAGGCAACTTCGCTTTCGGACCGAATCGTAGAACAATATTCGTACTGGTTTTGATGGAAAATACAGAGAACTACTGTCTGTCCTCTCAGCTTAAAAACTTACTTTTTATGGTTTATTTAATGGTACTTTAGATAGCTCAGACTATGTAAGTGTGGCGTTAAGTGGTAAAATGATTCGTGACTAATAAATTCGAACCGATGTAAAAGAAATGCTCGTAGCCTAGTTTGAGTTACTATTCCTGAAAATGATGGGACTGAGGAAAACCATGAAAACCTTCAGTCTGAATATAGTCTCCAGGCCGAGATCTGATCGCGGGACTTCCCAAATATGAAGTGGGTGTGCCATCCACTGAGTCGAGTCATCGGATCTTTAAATCTTCCTTTATGTAAATCACACCTACTGGGATTACATTTCCATCAAGTCATATATTCTAAGGCTCACGAATTTGGGGGATAATTTAACTATAGAGATTCACTTTTAGAGGTTGTGCAGTGTTAATGATGCATAAATATGGAAATGTGGTCACTACAGTTGGGATCTGGAAGACCCTGCCCCAGATTTAATCCGGAGAGCCTGAGATATACCACAAAGCAATTGTCTTGAATGACCATTAGGCACTGAGATTGAGGTCCGATAACCGCAAAAGTCCGACGTGTTACCTCCGCGCTGAAGTGTCCGGAAAGATCCATGTCATAGTATTCGTATCGGTAATGCGATAAGGTATTCAAATACGGGTCATATAAAGGTCATGGAAACCATGAAAAGTCTCGCTGCTCCGCTTTTGAGCTGATTGGATACACCAAACCGCATAAAACCCTCCGAGGTTTTTAATGACAAAGTGTTAAAAAGACTAATACTGCTCGTTGAAGTCTTCAGGTAACATTTATAAATCCAACAGTGCTTCAAATTAATACATAGAAAATGACAGGAATAATTAAACTCTTTTCTTTCTTTTTTCTTTTGGCATTCATTTCTTTTCCTAGTACAGCAAAGAAAAACATGTAAGATTTGAGGCTTTCACGGCGGTGACTATGAAGAAAGTAGTTTTCTGGGATTTGGCACCGTGTATATGTGGTGTTAACCGACGTTTCGGAGGAACGTATCGCCTCCATCTTCAGGGTAGAAGAAAAAATAGGTCTCTTCGCTTGCAGATTTCTTATATTTTTTCTTCTACCCTGAAGATGGAGGCGATACGTTCCTCCGAAACGTCGGTTAACACCACATATACACGGTGCCAAATCCCAGAAAACTGCTTTCTTCAAAACAAAACATGCATGTTCTCGTAAATTACGTATAAACAAGTTAACACCTAAAGTTAAAAATCTCTGATCTTATTTAATCTAGGATCGTAGTTTCCTGGTATGTGAAGCCGTGAAGTCTGGTAGATAGATTGTAATGTTTCGTAAGAACTTTGGGTAAGACTGGAGCTGAACATCCGTACATAGGACCTGAACCAGCCTGTGGCATCTCTATAGGAGTCGCCAGAAAGGCAATCAGGGACTGGACAAATGAAGCACAAGAATTACTGGGGATCCTTGACTGGACTCAGGCAAGGAAAGGGACTCATACGAGAACCCTCTGCTAAAAGAGCGAAGGGAATGTTGAAGTTAAACAAGAAGCAGCTACAATGGGTGGTAGGACTACTTACAGGACACTGTCACCTCAAAGGACACCTCTTCAAACTGGGACAAAGTGATAGTCCCACTTGTGAGATATGTCAAGAAGAAAATGAAACAGCCACACACATATTCTGCGTGAGTGTGAGGCCTTATCTTATTTAAGATTACGTCACTTGGGTCAGTATTTATGGAACCAAGTGACTACGTCGACGCCACGTATAAAATCCTGGGCTTCGAATGAAGGGCAGGATTGCTGAGGGGATACTCAAAAGGGGAAGCACAATAGACCACCGTAGGTCGCGGTGCAAGGGCCGAGAAGTCCCACCCCTTATACATTCATTCATTCGTAAGAACTTACATCCCCCTTCTTCAGAGTAAACAGCGTCATATTCTAGAAGACCGCAATCTCAACATCCACGGCAATAAAATTCTCAAATCTTATTTCATAACGTTAAACGTCTCTCCTAAGAGACATTTATGTTGAAGGATTTGCCGAAGAAGATTTAACTCTGGTTCATCCTTTTCAGAAATTGAACCTAGACCTACAAATCTGAATGTACAACACTGAAAAAGAACAATAAAAACAGAGAAAGGAAAGAGAGGAAAGGAAAAGATAATGATGAAAGAAGAGGAAGATAAGACAGAGGAAGCCAGGGAGAATGAAATAGTGAAGAAAGAGGATGAGAAGGGAAAGAAGACAAAGGAACTAAGTAACGCTCTGAAGGCGTGTCATTGTTGAGAAGCCAACATTAGCTCAGCCATTCCAGAATTCTACCGCCGAATCACTGAGCCAATAATGTAGTTAACGTGGATAACTGCTGGCGAAATTCTAATTACACGTACTTGAGAAATAAACGGGATTATCCCAGAATTAGCGCTAAAACGTTAGAAACTTACACAAATCCGTATGTGATTTTTGAAATTGAATACACTAGAAAAGGGAAAGCTATTCCTGTAAAAGTTCGTGAAAGCCCATAAGGTTCTGAGAGGTCGAGGCTCCCACATTTTCTAGACAATCGGATAACAGATGGCGATGAGGTTCTCGGCCTTAGCGCGCCGGCCGCCCTTTAACCCCGTGAAGATTCCTGGTACTCATTTTTGTTATAGGCTGAGACGAACCTAGGGCCATAGTGCGGCTGGAAGGATTAGGTCAATTGAAGAAACAACTCCAATAACCTCATCGAGAATCGAATCCGTGACCTTTAAATCTAATGATACAGAAGATGAAGTGGAGAGTTGAGGGAATGGCACTACATTTTTAAGGTCGAAAACTGACAATTACCGCCTCTGAAAGCTCCGAGGCAGTTCCTTCCTGCTCTGCTGGCGTAATAGTACCGACAGCGGGTAAAGCGATGGGAAGGGAATGTAGGATGGGGACAGAGTAAAGCTCTGGAAAGTGGATGGCTCTAGTTTATTCAGCAGAGGACCAAAACTGAGCAGAATCTTTACTAGACTAGACCTGAATTTTGATATTATTGGGGAGAGGGGGACTGCATGAGCGGGGAATTTTGATACTGATATATGGATTAGGGCGGTTTTTTAATATTAACATGGGAAGGATTGCATCATGGCGAAACTTCGATATTAACTTTCTGAGGGTCTGCATTAGAGTGGTATTTTGATGTTAACAGTGGTTAGGCTGCATTAGCATAATTTTGATAACAACACAGAAGGACTCCAATAGAGTAAAATGTTGATGTTAATAGTGAGTGAGCTGCATTAAGGCGGAATTTCGATGCTGACATCTGCAATAGGATGGAACACAGGTATTTATCACTGCCGCCTGAGAGTCCTATCCATAACCACTAACAATAAATGGTACATAAAAGCAGAACAAAACAGAAAGTCAAGCACTGGGGTTTTATGAATACCTACCGCGTGTGCATGAAACGTTTGTTGAGAGATTATTGTGTTCCTCTTGTCTTCATCGTCCGGCCGTGTCAGCGTGAGATTTGTCCAGGCTTATCTGAAAGAAGAACCACTGAGTGTAAATATTTTGTAGACGCACAGCGTCACAAGAGCCAATTTAAATAAATTATACATGAAGTTGTCTGAAGATAAAGAGGACTGCCGCAAAAATCGTGAGTAGGACGATCAGTAACCTGGTATAGAACTGGGTACCTCCTGAATGCAAATATACAGCATTACCTCTTCATTATCCCGTTTCATTCCGAGAAATTCCTCCGCCAATATTCTGAGCTCTTTCCTTGTTCATCTGCGGGATAGCTCAGAAAGTGGCTGACTATATGGTTAGAGACTCGGCTTCGATCCTCGGGAGGCTCGGTATCTTCTTCACCACCATTTACAGATCACCTCCGTCGTGTAACTAGCCTCTAACCCAATCCATACACGGAGCATTATTCTCGGGTGTAAAGCGGTCAGAGAGGGGATTCACCACTACTCACGCCCATCTAGTGAAGCGGTATAAACGCTTGCATCTTTGTCCCCACTCCCCCTGTCGTTCTTGCGGCGTGGACCTATGGCACAACAATATATCCTTATCGTACTTTACACCTGACGTCAGAACAGAAAGTGAGACTGATTTTAAATTCACTGAGAACAGAGGTAGGTCGTTGAACCCATGCAGTCCATCCTCAATACGTTAAGTCTGTATCGACCAATGGCAGCATTCGTTGTGACGGCGCCTACAGGTCGCATAACCCCTTATATGCGGTGATCTAGATGAAAACACATTCAATTCCAAGACAACAAACCTCCTTGCTACTGTCACCACACAGAAAATGGTTACGACGAGGAAGAGTCTCAAATACTGACTTACCTGTATGGTTAATATAAGCTTTCATGGTCCCCATGTCAAATATTACCGGGAAGCATGCAGCAACTTTTCTCATTCGTGAGATAAAATTACCTCACTTATTTTCTGATAAAGTTTCAATTCAGAGGTATAGTCAATGTTGGAAAAATCGCAAGGCGTTTAATGTAGTTGAACATATAAAAACATTACTGAGGCCTCCATAATAATATATTGATACGAGAAAGTAATGGACATATCTGTTATTATATGGAAATATCTATAAGCGCTCGAAAATTCAGTGGAGTTTTAATCCTTTAGTCTAGGTTGAGGATCTGTTCTATTCTTTCTCTCTCCTCTCGCTCCCACTTTGGAGCAGAGAGCTGATTTCACAGTTTCGTGGTCATTTCACATATGGTAGGACTTCTTGGGCGGGTGATCAGCTCGTCGCAAGGCCTCTACCTCAACACAGGACAACACAAACACGGAATTAACGCATATACACACCAAACATCCATGCCTTGTGTGGGATTCAAACCCACGATCCCTGCTTCCGAGTGAGCGAAAACAGTTCATGTCTTAGACCGCTCGGCTACCGTTACCGGCATCTGTTCTATTAAAACTGGATCGAATAATCTACTGTAACAATATAAAACGTAATTCCTTTCTCATGATTAGAGGAAACTTCAATTGACAAACGCCGTGGTAGAGTGCTTTGTTATTTTCACTTCTTATTCAGAATATCAGTCTTCTGTGGATTTCCTCAGTCCCTCCAAATAAATGTTTGGACACTGCCTTACAACATACCGGGGCAGCTTCAATTAACATCCTTCCAAATTTGCTGTACATTATCGTACACTAAAGGCTCTAAGTCCCGTGTAGTTGAGAAAGCGTTGTTGAATGAATTGCGGCACATTCAGCAATGCATGTTTCGTACCTGCCTCTTCAGTACGAAGTCCGAGGACAGCTCAAAGCCCGAAAATTATTTTTTTTTCCTTGGCACTACAGCCCCAGTGGGCCTAGGCCTACCTCCATGAACTTCTCCGTTCACTTCGGTTTTTCTAGATCTTACACATACGGTAGGACTCCTTGGGCGGGTGATCAGCTCGTCGAAAGGCCTCTACCTGTACACAAACATAGACAAACTCACACAAACAGCCATGCCCTGAGTGGGATTCGAACCCACGATCCCGGCTTCCAAGCGAGCGAAGACAGTGCATGCCTTAGACCGCTCGGCTACCGTGACCGGCAATTATTTCTTTTACAGTTCAGAAGACTTTGTAAACTTCAAAAATAGGCTCATATTTCATTATACATAATTTGACAATTTACCGTTTTATTAGCAGATATTTTTGGTTCCTTCACTTCCCTTTTGGCACTGAACAGCTTGCATTCAACACTGCTGATATCTTCTTTCTTTTTTTTGTGGAATATAAATGCATGACGACCAAGCAGAGACGAAATTTGGGGTCGGCAGCTGCTTGCCTCAGAACTGAGGAGTCGGGATGGCGTTACAAACTCCAGAACCTTAAAAACTGGGTAACTTTCACAAATCTTTTCATATGGCATCATGTATAAATGTTAAAATTGTGTTATTGTGTAGCCCTATCTACTTTAAAAGCAAAAATACATATTAATTACTATCTCATTCATTCATCAACGGCTTTACAGCCCTTTGTTGGGCCCTGACCTCTTCTTCAATTTCGTAATCATTTTTACACAGACTGTAGGACTCCTTGCACGAGTGATCATCGCGTAGCATGGCCGCTATCTACACACAGAACAAGACAAAACACAGAATAAAGGCACACACAGACATACATACTTTGAGCGGGATTCGAACCCACGATCCCAATATTCAAGTGAGCGAAGACAGGTTATTTCTTACATCACGCGGTTACTGTGATCGGCATTAATTACTTTACCGTACATAAACACGCTGAGACTTGCTAGATATACAAAGGAGCATACATTCGACTAATGGGAACATACATATTAATGGGGCACATAAAAATAACAACGATAACAGCGCAACGCCGATGTTCATGGGGCTAAATAAAACAAGATAAAAAACACGCACGCAGCAAGAGAAAAATAGCGCGGGAAAGATAACAAGTTATGTTCTCGAAAAAAATATATTTTTGGTGTGAACAAAAGGAATACAATAGCATTGCATTATTTTGACTTAAGAAATAGTGCAGTGTGGCGTTTTCGAACAGTGAACAGTTTTCTGAGGCCGAAACAGGTATCAGTTATTATGATTTTAATATTATTTTAAATTAAGGAGAGATTGTGAAAAAAAAATTACATTAAAGACGGAAGTTAACGTGTAGAGTGATACATCAGTGCAACAGAATGATGAAAAATACAATACATATTATTGCTAGAAACAACTGGATTTGTAGCCTTCTGTTCAAAATGAGAGACAGAGTACCGTCCTTCGTAAAACAAAACACATTTTAGAATACCATAATATAGGATACAGCACAGATTCCCAGTTTAGTTCACAAACGCCTGCTTATTCGGCAACTTCTCCGACAGAGGAACGAGGCGGATACTCTAAACGCAGTATTTCAGGGGCTGTGGTGAAAATACGATTTGAAACACACGTGCAGGACACGCCCAGTCCAGAGACATGTAATGTTGAGGGAATGACGTCGCTCTGCAGGACAAACTGTTACCGAAACTTGACATCCTGAAACACACAGGTCGCCACACCCTTAACCGGCAGCGCTGTAAGCGCGCTCTGCGTTTTCAATACAACGCACAACGACGCAGATACACGTAAGTGCGGAAAATCATGCCACAGGTTCCAAGTCTTTTCCTCTACGTCACTCTTTCTCAAATAGTATGCCGGAAAATTCTAAATTCGAAATATTCATGCATATTTAATTGGTTAATGTGAACTGAGGTTCTCACGGCCGTAACTATGAATATCATTGTCGTTTGGGATGCGACGCCGTGTAGTCTGGTAATTGTTTAGTGGCGTACCTCCATCCCAGAACGCAGTAATATTCAGGTTTAATATCAGCCAAAGAGTTCATCTGCATATCGGGATATAACTTCCGTGCATTATACACGTACACCTGTATACTCCAAAGGACAGAACTATTCACAGCCACAGCTGTGATAGCCTCAAACCAAACGTTTCCAAAAGTTAATAGTAGAGGGAAATCAATCTGTTATGTGATTACGGTGTTTTGATACGTTATGCCCTACAGTTTTGTCGATAGTTTCAGAGGAATTTAGTGTCTCCATCTTAAGGGTAGAAGTTTAACTCTTTTCTTCACACTGAAGATAGAGGCAACGGGTCCCTCCGAAACACTGGTATTTGACATACTCGTATACAATAATAAACCACACGGAGTCGCAGCCCAAAAAAAAATGTAAATACTCGCTTCCGTGAGAATATCTAAACTCAATCTTGTGACAGTCCAAACCTTTTAAAACTCTTCAATGGACGCTATGTTCCTCTTTAGCCATTTCAATAGAGTGACTGATTTATTGGGGAGACCGATCCATTAGCAAGTTATTATTTTGCTTTTCGCATCTGCACAGGAACAACTGCCTTGTTTTGATACCTGCAGCTTGGGTGACCGAAAAGGTGACGCCGCCATCACGAAAGGCAAGTCTGTAGTTTGCCGAAGATGTAAATTTTGTTTTGCTGATAGGGTAGCTGTTATAAAAGTGTCTTCGGAAGGGTGTAATTGGACCCTAAACTAAGAAATAACCGCTTTCACATGTGGGGTTCCGGGTTCAATATCTTTGGATCTCTTTATTCTCAAAGTTCGTTATGTGATTGTCTAGTGCTGATGGTATGAAGGATTTGGCAGTTAAAATCAGCCAATAGGAAACTATTCCTGTCTGGAAGAAAGGCCGTCGGTTCAAATCCTATACAGGGGATGAAGCGACGCTCCCGCAGGAAAGGGTTTTCAGAAGGACTTAGCGTTTTGAATTCATCAGAGGCAGACGTCATTGGGCTGCACTCACCAAGTTTATCTAAATTTAACAGTCTTTATTTGGTTAGATTAATCTTTGATAATAATCAAAAGGGCACATTACTCCGTCCTTGCTAATAAAATTATAGTGTTTGCTTCTGAAATAAACAATTTGTGGAGAGCAGAAATAGTGTCTTTGATTTCTAGCAGTGGACTAGCTTTAAATGTGCAGTTTCTCCGTTGCCTCAGTTATTACCGTGACACGGTCCTGAGAAGAGTCAAGTGTTCTACCGAAGCGGGCAAATAAACAAATAGATAGAAAGGGGACGGTTGCAAGAAGTGGCGCCCAAACGGTAACAAGAAGTGCCAGCCAACGTGAGCGGTTACAATCTCTACCTCCTGGTTTTTAGCCAACTTCCCATATTTTAAAACAACTTCTGAGAAGAACTAAGCGGCTACTTTTTTTCATACAACATGGAACGCATAAAAAACGACGCTGCCAACAGTTCTTCTACTTTGCAAGTGTGCTGATTGCCGCGGTAACGTCTTTACCGAGCCATTGCCTAGCAACGAGAGGGGGATATATATACACACAGACTGACGAGAAGGATTTATGAAGCATGCCTTTGATATAGGCTCAGGTACCATGATATACGTACATGTAGTCTCTATGGTTGCTATGAAGAATATACGCATGATAAGCATAAAGTAAGGCAGAATATATATCTAAACACTTACAAAGGGACACAGATACAGCTGTACACACGCTTTTTTTTTCATTAACACGATTTCATGCAAATAAATGAAAGCCATCCCTATACTTTTAAGTAACATGCCATGAATTCGAATAGATGAATGGAGGTATATCTCCAAACATTCTTAATCTCTGGTTAGCTTTACGCCTCTTGCACTTTACCCCTGGGGAAAGAGCCCTCGGTACCAAATGGAGAGGAGGAGGGGTGAGCCCCACAACAGGTCTGGATGCTGTGCAGAGGTGGAAATTACATGCCCTGTCGAGAACCTAACCCCGATATCGCTGTCATCCATTCTGTATCCTAGTCACTATACTGACTGAGCTATTCCAGTTCCACATAATTTGATGTGCTATGGAAAAAGGGGCATTCCAGGTGAGTGACTCCGCTACTGTCAGTGTTTGCCGACCAAAATATTCGTATAAAGACACGTTCGGATTACCTGTAATACATTAACCACGGCTTCGAATTAACATGTCCCTTAACCTGAGATCCGTGCAAATCAGTTCGGAGCAGCTTGCAGCGAGGGCGTGAGGTGTGCCTTGCAGGAAGTGCATGAGAAGATAGGCCCTAATTGACACGCCAAGTCTGTCAGCCCTCGTGTTCCTTTTTCCAAACTTGTCAATGATGCTTCCCTTTGAGGGTGTACACGAAAATATGATAAGCAAGCTTCGTTATAATCCACCATAACGCCTCACTAGAGGCTGAAGTCGAACTTTAAGCTTGACAAATTCCTCAGAAATTGCTGGTACAAAGTACCACACGACATCTGAACACGGAGACAGAATCCAGTCTACGAACCGTTGTGTTCTGAAAAATAAACAGGACGGATTTTAGATAAAGATAACACAATGGGTACTGTCAAAAACATAATATTTGTACTCCTTTCGTGTGTTCCAGTGCACCTTTATCTCAGGTAAACCTCTTTTTGCGTTTTCCCACTGAACCATGATCCCTTGTTTGTAATAAACTTTGATCTCCAGTAAGTGACTCTTCAGGTTTCTGTTCAATTTTTTTCTCCGGCAATCGCCATCAGATGGAATATTACTGAGACTTGATTTCCGGGTTTACATTGAGCCTTGTCTGACCTCGTGTGGATCTATACAAGTACTCAACTTCAATCTCCAATAATCCCCCTTGGGTAGACTTCTATTGAACCTTGATACAGTGCATCCGCATTCGGAGGGATTTCTGTTGATCACCTGTTGTCTACAAATTGACTTTTCATTTTCAACACAAGCAGATGTTAGAGATTTACGTAGTTCTGTTATTTCGATCTACCATTTCAGCACACTGTAAGAGATACATAAACAAAAAGTTCTGGGAAGAACTAATAGCATACTTTCATTTGATACAACAAGGACCGCTGCGTGTAGCAGCCAGCTACACATACAGACACACAGACTGACGGGAGGGATTTATGAAGTACGCAACTGAGATGGGCTCAGGTGTCATGATGTACGTAGCAAGTTTCATTAAGACTGTTTAAACTATTACGCAAACACAGCAAGGTGATCTCATAGGACTACTTTTATTTATTTTTTTTACAAAATAAGGAAAGTGGGATAAAAATTATTACATACTTACTCATGTATAACGTGCTATCGTTTAACTCCCCAGAGAACCTGAGTGACCTAAAGTCATTGCGTTGTGAAAAGTCTACGCATCATGAAACCAAATATTCTTACAGAATTCATTTATTTTTCGATGTTTTTACTGAAAGATAAAACGTAGGCCGGACCTTACAGTTGAGCTTAATTTACATTAGACACCACATGTCGCTTCCTATTCTCTTTCTGTCTACCTATGGGACACAGCCACACCAGAGTGGACAAGACAACCTCGGAGGTCAGTGAATGTCAGTGCAACCAATCGGAACTCCAGGCATCACCATCCAGTGCGCCGTTTTCCTTCCCACCCTTCACTGCCAAAAGAATTAAAGATCCAGGCAAAACAGATTTAGTTAAGAGCAGAATTTCAGGGATTTCGCAGTTCCGGTGTTCTGTAAAGCCTTAAATGTATACATTATGGCGTATATCATCATCTCCTCCTCCTCCAGCTGGGTCCACTCGGCACGGCGGCCACTGATTGGCCTATTGTACCTGCCCCGGGTGATTATGATGATGGAGAATTTGGTGGAATGAAGATTGGCAGGGGAAACCGAGGTACTCGGAGAAAATCCGCCCCAGCACCACTTTGTCCACCACAAATCCCACTTGACCAGACTCGGAATCGAACCCAGGCCGCCGCGGTGGGAAGCCAGCGACTAACCGCTTGAGTTAGGACGCGGTCCCTTCATTCATTGAGCCATGCTTCGTCTTTTCCGTCCTCTAAAGTAAGTTGGGCCCTGCGTCTTATATGTGGGCGCCCTATTTTCCTTCTTCTTTTCGAGTTGTATGTTAAAATTTCCTTCCGAATCGGCGTGTGTTACATTTGTAGAACGTGAAATTTATTCGCCTCAGACCAAATAAATGGATGCATGTATATTTAAGAGACAGGTTCCTTTTCTGTCAAAATATGGCCACCGAATTTTCTAGTAAGCTTATAGGAAATATCTATTCATAATCTGAATTTATTTCAAACTACAAAATTTTATCTAGTCAGATATATGTTTCTAACTGATCGTAAAGCCATGATCTTTCCTGTCAGCATCCAAACAAGAGTAAGAATGGGCCTACAGGTATCAACAGGTGTCTCTTGCGTTTCTTGCAATCTCGCACAGATTATTACCTGACACACTTCAATGATAATTTACTTTTAATGCATACTGAAAATGTTTCCAACTACTTCATTAAGCGGTCATATTACTCACATCTAGGCCATGTGAAAAGGTAACAAACTTAAGTTGTCCGTAGGCTTAATTAATTAATCATTACGCCAAGATATTTGGGAATGAGGATATAGCTTCATCATTTTTAGCACAGGCACTAGACGGAGGTGAGTGGCCAGCTTCAGGTCCCTGTCACTTTACTCCCGGAGAAACAGACCGCGGTACCTTTTGGTAAGGACGTAGCTTGGGTCCCAGAGTCGGTCTGGAAGTTATGAAGAGCAGAATCCCTTACTATGTCTAGCCCGTAGAAAGGCTACGTGTTAAGAAGAATATATGAATCTAAGTTACACTTTATATGAGGCAACACCCCGTTGCCAAGAAAGCACAAAGTTAATTTTGGCTTTTATGTAAAATGCAGTTTAAGCCTGATACGAATTAGCATAAAGTGAAATTTAAAACAAATCTTGGATATCATATTTCATGGCGATTAATTAGACTGGAAATCATAACATAGAGAATTATTTTTCACTGGTAACATTATCGAAAACAAATTGAATGAAATGGGTCAGCGAAATAGATCAAAACATATCCTATCTCAGACGGCCGCCTCTGTGGTCTACTGGTCAGAGTTCCTAGCTACAAATCCAGAGGTCCCGGGTTCGATTCCCGGTGCTACCAGATTTTCTGAGAAGTAGTTTGTGTGGACCGGAATCCACTCAGCCTCGTAAGGATAATTGAGGAGCTACTTGAATTGGAAAGTATCGGCTCCGGTCTAGAAAACTGAGATTAACGGCAGTGGGAATCCATTGCGCTGACCATGCGACACCCTCTATCCGCAAAAGTTGGCACTAACTTCGCCGACGAGCGACGGTCGCTCGGTCGGTATAGTTCGCTTGCGGACTAAAAGCCACGAAGTTATCCTATCTCAGACAACTAACAATACCAAACATAGGTGCGCGATGTAATGAGTTAACTATTATCGTAATCGGCTAGAGAATCGCGTTTCAAATTCCAGTAAATTTGCTTTGATCTGAGTCTGCGCCCTGGTTCCAGTATTTCCTTCCCCTTCAACTTTTTGCCATGATGTTGACGTAGTCATACAAGCATTAATGACTAATTCTGAAGCAGTCTCTGCTGGTCACTCTTTGAACCGTGCCACTTAGTTTTTGTTTAGCACGTCAAATAGTCTGGCCTTGAAGGTCACGCAAGGCTCGTGTCGAATTAAAAACAACCAGGTATTTCTTTGATTGCTAGTGGGTTGGGAGTAAGTCCCTTGTACTGCGACCACTTCTGGCCTATTGTACCAGCCCCAGATGATAGGTGAGGGTGATTGTGGAGAAATTGGTGGAATGAAGATGGGCAGGGAAAACCGAAGTACTCAGAGAAAACCTGCCCCAGCGCCACTTTGTCCACCACAAATCCCACTTGACCACACCCGGGATCAAACCCGTGCCGCAGGGGTGGGAAGCCAGCGACCAACCGCTTGAGCTATGGCGCGGCCAACGACCAGGTATACGAAACAGAAATGATATTAGTATCCTTGAGGCACTTCTACGAAATGGCTTAAACTCCAAGATCAATCAACACTTCCATATTAATCACTCTTAAATCACCTAAAAGCATTGATCCTTCTCAGGTGAACTCGGTGTTTCATATGTTTAGTGCGTGAAATATCCGGCTCCTAACAGCATGCGCTTATTTACGAATAATTTAGTTTAATGCTACAAATTATAGGACGTATGTATTTCTGTCTTCTCATTGGCACATGGTATGGGTTGCCAATAAAGTTATCAGTTTCTATGGATACTCACGGATACGGAACTTGTGTGTTTGTAACAATAAGGAAAACCACAAGCGTATTGACATGCCATCAGCGGCGAACAAATAGCACACACTCCTGTGGCCTGAGAGCTCATTATTGATCTGTCGAAGAGTTGACACGTGTGTACAGCCACACTGCCACATGCAAAAACTGCGGTTCTCCCCGATACTGAAACATCACTCAGGGTACGTCATAGCTTGGGTAGGTAATCTTGCGGAAGAAGGGTCCTGTGTGCGATCTGCGGCATGGCAAGTTTGGCTCTGTAGGACGATGACAGTGGCCGTGCGGTGAACTGTCTTCGCTCGTTCGAACGCTGAGATCGTGTGTTCGAATACCACTCATGACATGGATTTCTATGTGCGTTTGTGCTGTTCTGTGTGACGGGCTCATCCCCAGTTCAAGGAGTCCTACCGCCTGTGTAAAGAAGATTAGGAAACTGAAGACGAGGCCAAGGCTCAACAAAGGGCTGTAGAGCCATTTGTGGATTAATGTATTACAAATAGAGTAATACGTATATCGAATAACGACTAAAGATCTACGTAACTACCTGAAGACGACGCAATCTCAAAGATGTTTTGCACACAGCGAACAGGTCTAAACGTAACTGGCTTTTAATAACACTGTGGCGCATTTCAGGTTCCCACAGCCTTCTAGTAACAAAGTTCAAGAAAGGACTTCCCCTGTAACCAAGAATCATTCCTGTTCTTCACACATTTACACTTTTGCCGTTTTTATTAACCTTTAACTACAAATTAAAAACAAATCCACAATACTTGGATCGTGACACTTCAACATTTCCAGAAAAAACGAATACGACTTGCTCCCATGAGGTCCCTGGTTCGAATACTGCGGTTTATAAAATTCACTGGCATTACTGTAGTCTATACAGCAGGGTGGTTAGCTCTCCTGCTTCGGGTTCGGGAGACCCAAATGTCAAATCCTGACCCCAATATCTGCTCTACTGATGGAGGGGTTACGCAGTTTTCCTTAGTCCCCTGGCAAATGTCAGAACAAACTCTCAAATCAGGCTATGAACACTTCCTTCCAGGTCCTTTAATAATCATTATTCACTAAACTCATTCGAGGCTATACTGTATAGTCTTTGGGGCACGCGGTAGCGTAGTTGGTTGAGGGGCTATGCTACAAGCCGGAAGATCGCGGGTTCAAGTCCCGATGAGGTCACTGGATTCTTTTAAGTTCACCTAATCCTTCCAGCCGCACTAGGCCTTGGGGTTTACTCAGCTTCTAACAGAAATGAGTACCAGGAATTAATTAAATAATTTTCCTGGGGAGTAAAGCGCGGCCGGCGCGTAAGGCTGACAACCTTACCGCCATCTTTGAGCCGACTGTGTAGATAGTGTGTGACCCTCAACGTCTCAACGTCTTCACGGCCTGGTACTGTATAGTCTGATATACTGATAAGTGTCATTTAATAAAGTAATTGATAATAAGGGCCAATAACGGCATCTTTTGGCCTACTTTACCTACTTTTAAAACAATAAAAGTAGGATAATAACATCACCTTGCTGTCTGTACGTGTATCCCACTACCGCTGCTAGGAAACGGCTCGTAAAAAACGTTTCCACGGTAATGAATACACGCACCAATAGAAAAATTGTTGGAAGTGTCGTTTTCTACGCGGTCTGCCCAGTATCAGAAGAAAGTTTGTGGTTCTGTCTCCGTATTCCCTTGTTGTTTCTAGGAAACGGCTCGGTAAACACGTTCCCGCGGGGACGAAGATTTACTGAAGGAGTTGTTTTCTATGTCGTACGTGTCATATCAGAGGAAAGTAGGCGTTACGTTATCCCCAGAACTTCTTGTTCCGTCATTAGAGGTGATTACGCTCATAATCTTATAACAAACACGCAAGGTCAAAACTGGCACTAGACCTGGAGGCCTTCAAGTTGATATAAATGTAACGTCTGTACCTGGCTAAGAGTCTTTAAATAAAGTAGAAAACGCGCAGTTTGAAACGTAAAATGAGCCTCAGTTCAGTAAGTACGGAGAATCATGACCGTAGCATTTGATAGGCTACAGATATATAAAACACTGACAAATTACAAACATGAATACCGTCAGATGGCTACGAATGAAGCTGTTTGTAGTATAGAACCGCTACTGCCTGGAAGGAACTCCGAGGTCAATGTATTCCAAGTTTGCAGACGGTTCACGAACGTTGTGGTTAGATTCAAATTTATAACCACACCTGTACACAGCTGTTTTTAACGGATATTATGCTCCACAATTTCACGCTGAATTTCAAGAGACTTTTTTTACATTGCTTATTAATGTCCTGAAATATTAAGTTCTGTATAGGTTAGTAAAACCGAAAATATTAAAAATTATTTCGTGTTTACTTGCTTATCCACCGTTATTTTCCTACCACGCAAACAAACAACATAAAAAGGCAATCCTGTGGGCAATGTTCTTCGTTGAGGTACGGACAGCGTTTGGGACAACCCCCGGCGCCGAGCAGACGACGCGGGGTCTCTTTTCATTTACAGGAACATGTTTTCCGCTTGTGTTCAGGACATTCTTCCACAGACTTGTCTGTCCGCTACTTATAACATTTCGCATACTGCGCATGCGCTAGTGGCTCTATCCAATCTGAGAAAGTTTCTAGAAACGAATTCGAACGAAAAGAGATGTGACTTCCGAAACTTCTCTATCCTAATGACGGGGTCAGCATTGGAAGAGAATCCTTTGCAGTACTAGAAGAGTGAGTATCGAGCGTAATAGCAACATAATATGAACCTTAATACAATAGATTGGAATGAAGTGTCCCTGATTCAAAAGGCTCGCTAATGAGCAGCATGGTGTAACGGTAAGGTAAAAGGCAAACACGCTATGGAGACGCATGGGGAGAGAAAGTACAGCTCCACCATTCTTAACCTCGACACTAGATGGGGGTGAGCAGTCAGTCTCACGTACAGGCCGCTTTAACCCCAGGTAAAACAGCCCCGGTAGCCATTGGATAGGAGCCTGGCATACTTGGTTCGAATTCTGGCTCCATGTGTGGAGACAGCTACAGAGAACTGACAAAATTAACTATGATACACAGGAGGGTATGTAATTTCTTGGCGAATAAAATGTACGAGTAATATCACTGAAAACAATTTGGCTTATTTCCAGGGACGTTGTGATAGCATGGACAAATAAAATGGCCACCTAAAGCAGCATGATTTTAGGGATGGCATATTTTGCGAGTTCTTCCCTCATTTCTTTCACTTTTGTTTAATGATGAGTTTCTGCTGATCTTACGTTCATGTCATTATCATCCGTTGGCCGTAACCTGAAATTATACAATAAAGTATATAAAGATGTTTTGAAAGATACGTCACCAATGAATGTTTTTGTTACAGTGTCTGGAAGTATTTTGTTACTGACTGTGGTAATATTTGGGGGGATTCAGTGGGATTTCTCGTCGCTTTGGCGCAACATAACTTATAGGCCTGCACCGGCCCTGGCAATTTCAAGAAACCTATAAATTACTATGAGCTTGCCTCATAAGTTTCCCTCCCTTCACGATTTCCCGGACTTCTGGGGTGTTTCCTCATCAGAAACTCGAGGGAACAAAGCACAATCGCATAGAGTAAGCACTCGTTATAACGGACTAGGGGGTCGCCGATGTCCGCTTTAAACGAGTGAAGTGTTACTCACGTAAGTACAACATAGGATATACAATACACGCAATAAACACAGAAACATAATGTGATTACATAAAGTAAAGTAAGTCAAGTTGTCCCAGTGCTTAACTAATTAAGCACTGCGCCATGAAGGCGTATGCAAGTGTGGATATATAGATCCACATACTCTTGATAACGGCACCAGCTGAAGGTGAGCGGTCAGCTTCACGCCCCGGCCACTTTATCCCGTGGAAAGAGCCCTCGTTACCCATTGGATAGGGGGTTGGGTAGGACCCAGAGCCGGTCTGAACGACGTGGAGAAAATTCTTGACCCTACCGGTACTCGAACTCCGACTACTCGGTCGTCCATCCCATATCCAGCCTCTATACCGACTGCGCTATCCCGGCTCCTCACGCCTAGCCCATAGCCAGTCACTATACCGACTGCGCTATCCCGGTTTCCTAATGTGAACCAATAAATATTATTGTTTTCTTTATTTTAAATAGTTTTCAGACTACAAACCTTCTTAATGCCTCAACATCTCTAAAAATGCACAATTGTACACAGCCAGATTTCGTCCGTTTAAAGTGGGTTCACTGTAGAAGAGTCCCCAGTCGGGTCACGAAGCAGGCAGAATAGTGTTGAGAAGTTTCAACCAAGGACACATTTTAAATTGGTCATGACGCGTGTCTGAGTTTCGCGTCTGTACCTCACTGACATTCCACGCCGTCCAGGGGGTGGTTCTATGGTTCTAGAGGGAGACAGAGAATCGACGGCGCCCGCCCGCCATCGCCCCGACACTGCCCCTGGCTGGTCGGCCAACCCGCAATGCGGTAGCTACTGACGTCATCCTACGCCGGGCGAGGTCGGCCGAAAGATACGTGGCGACAAGCTGCCACGCAGTCCAGCTAAGACAAGTCACACGTTAACTCGATATCTGGTCGATTCTATGCTAATTTACCATTATATGTTCCTGTCTCAAATGTTTCTGCAGTTGTGACCAGTATAAAACCACACAAACTCTCATTTTAAATTCTTAACGATGTTATTTCAAACGTTACATAGCGTCGAATGAAACAGGAAGGAGTCATGAATGCTGGGTAAATAAGAAGTGGTCGTGGTTTATGTGGAAATAACATCACAGCGCCGATCGCAATGGCCGCGCGGTCTAAGGCACGAAATGTCTTCGCCCTCTAGAACAGTGTTCCGCAACCTTTTTCTACTCGCGGCACACCATGAAATATCCATGACTCAACACGGCACACACAAATGTTATTCCCCTGAAAAACGCATGATATCAGACAATTAATATAAATACATGACGTGATCAACTTATTACTATAATATTATTATATTGTTATTTCATTATCATAAAACAGAAATCGACTCGTGCGTTTATTAACAATTAATGAACTTTAATTCACTGTAGAGTGTAGACAATACATTTCTATTACTATTAAAGTAAATACAGTAATTCTACTCATGCCTTCAATGTGACACTTGCGCCTGCGTAGCTGCACACAGGCGACTGATCCGTGGTGGAATCGTTGACAACGCAATTTCTCATTTCTTCATCGATGGATCTGAGACGATCCAGCTTTGATGTCTTAATTTCAGTTAACGTCGGGAAGCCCAGTTCACACAAATATGTAGTTGAAAATGGCAACACATTAACTGCCATCTCGGAGATAGCCGGGTATTCACTCCTTATTGTCAACCAAAACGTATCCAAAGGCACTTCGAGAAGTATTAGTTTCAATGTTCTGTCTGCTTTTAAATCAGCGAGTTCCTCTTGTATATTAATCGGAAGATGTTCTGAATTCGCAACGAATGGATCACGAACCCAGTCGAAATCTTGTACACTCTCTCCAAAATACTTATTGAATTTCTGCTGCAGCATTTCTAAATGTTCTTTAATTGTGTCCGTCACCATTTTATTGCCGTCAGAAAGTGGCCATACAGGCGGGGACATCTCAAACGACCCATCTGTAATTCTCTGTATCCACAAATTCAGCTTATTTACAAATCCTTGTATCTTATCCATATTAGTTAGAATATTTTCGTTCCTACCTTGTTTCTTTCTGTTCAGCTCATTCAAGTGTACGAAAATATCGGAAAGATATGCCAACTTATATACCCATTCATCATCTGCAAATAAATCCGCGTACTCATGCCCCTCAACAGCCAAAAATGCACGTACCTACTCATTAAGTTCAAATATTCGAGACTTCTGTATGTAGTAGGAGTGTAGTGTGTTCTGATTCCATTTCCTGACACAAAACGGAAAAAAGGCCGCAAATTTAGGGGCCGCGATTTGATGGGGTTCACGACTTTTACTACTTCGTCCAGCTCAACTTTCAGAGAAGATGGCAAAGACTTAGCAACAATGGCTTCGCGATGAATGAGGCAATGATGGCATCGTATGTTAGGATTTACTTTGCGTGATTTAGCTACAAATCCTTTAACACGGCCTGTCAAAGAAGCGGCTCCGTCTGTACAAACACTAACGCAATCCTTCCATTTTAATTCATTATGTAACACATATTCATGCGGCCTCCGTAGTATAGGGGTAACATTCCCACCTCGTGACTTAAGGTACGCGGGTTCACCCGGCGGAGGTCGTGGAATTTTTAAGGGCGGAAAAATTCAGGAAACAAGTCCTCCGGGAGGGATTTAAGCCGTGGGTCACGTGTCGTAGCTTTACGGCACGTAAAAGAACCTCATGTTCCAAGGAGACCTCTGAGCCAAATTCAGGACATTTCCCGCCCAACAGCAGTCTCTAACGCCTCTGGTAGATGGGGGAAGCATCGAGATGCCGCTGAGCCTGTAGAGGCCGAACTCGCTGGCTGAGTCGGGACTGATGGCACGCACCAGTACCGGTAGGTTATAGAGACTGATAGAATATCACAGGTGGACGCACAATGGACCAATATTTGGTCTAAGTGCATGGGGAAACCCACCCTCTCCAATAAACAACAACACATATTCATTAGTGACACGAAATATTTCTTCACCGGTGGCTCGCTCGGGAACTTCTTTGTAAGAAAAGAAATTTGTTCCAATTACATCTCCATCGATGTATCGAATGTAAGCAAGAAGTTGTGCGTGGCCGCTAATATCGGTGGACTCGTCCATTTGAAGCGAGAACTTCTGACTGCTGTTGATTTTCTCCTTCATAATGGCTTCAATGTCACTGGACATGTCAATAAAAGATAGGGAAACCCTTGCTAATCCCTGAAATTTTAGGGAAAAGCACGTACACAGAATATGCGGCAAGTATATCAAAGAGCCGCGTAGTTGCGGGAAAAATAAAAATAAATTAATAATGAAAACTATGATATAACAACAACTGTGAGTAGATAATTTACTTTTAATTTCTTAGACAACAACATTACTGTACATAAAAATCACGGCATGTAACAAAGAATAGTCAAGCATCATCTTATTTAATCAGCACAGTGGCTGAGGATAAAATACGTGTACAAGCGTATGAAACACGGTAACTGGGATAAAATAAAACGAATAAAATTCGACAAGTACTTTCTTACAATAGGTAAAAGTTCGCCTCACACCTTTCACCTTGTGACGGCACACCGGTTGCGGAACACTGCTCTAGAACACTGGGATCGTGGGTTCGAATCCAACACAAGACATGGATGTCTGCGATTATTCTGTTTTGTGTTGCCCATTGTAAGTAGTGGCCTTGCAACGGGCTGATCCCCCGTCCAAGGAGTCCCTCCAAAGGTCTAAGGTTAAGAAACTGAAGAGAAACGAAGCGTTTCACGGATTTCCTATGCTCCAAGTTGGAGCAAGATAGATAGATAGATAGACAGACATCTCAGCATTCGCCTAGAAAGAGTGAGGCAAAACAGTGAAACCTCAATCAGGACATGCCGTGACTTAACCGTAACTCGAACCTCGTACCTCGCAAGTACAAGTCCATAGTGTTACCTACCTTCTCTGGCCATGCCATAGTTCAGGCGGTTAGTCACCGGTTTCCCACAGCGACGGCCAGGGTTCGAGCCCAGGTCAAATCATGTAGTATTTGTGGTGGTCAAAGTGGCACTGCGGCAGGTTTCCTCCGAGTACTTCGGTTTTCCCTGCCAATTTTCATTCCACCGACTGCTCCACATTCATCATCATCATCATAATCATCAATAGGCAATTTAATGGCCGACGTACCAAGTGGACTCAGTCTCACCCCACCCCAAGAACTACCTAACCTCTAAATAAGGACTAAGAAAAAAGAACATGTGGCCTGTTTCGGAGTAATATCCCGGTACTACTCGATTGGGGAGACTGAACAAAACACGGCACACGATGTCAATAAACAAAAACAGAATCAGTCATGACACTAATATATAGTATATTCGTATTTAACATTAAAAGGTAAGGAAACAGAAATTATATTACGTAGTATCCTCAAGGTACTCCTCGAAATGACTTAAACACCAAGATCAATGAACACTTCATTTTAATCACTCTTAAATCAACTAAAAGCATTGATCCTTCTCAGGTGAACTCGGTGTTTCATATGTTCAGTGCGTGAAATATCAGGTAAAGGTAAAGCTATCCCTGTAACAGGCAGTGGAGGTCCATAGGGGTGTGATACGTCGAGGCTCGCACATTTTCTAGACAAACGGCACACAGATGGTGGTCAGGTTGTCAGCCTTATGAGCCGGCCGCCCTTAACCCCCAGGAAGATTCCTGGTACTCATTTCTGTTAGAGGCTGAGTCGACATCAGGGCCATAGTGAGGCTGGAAGCATTAGGTCAATGGAAAAAAATTCAAAGACCTCATCGGGAATCGAACCCGCGACCTTCCGGCTTGTAGCATAGTGACTCGACCATGTTCCCGCGTGCCCCCTACTTGACATTAAGGGTTAATTACAATAATTCATTGGATGCCTCATTTTAATCGTCTCTGGTACTGAGAAAATCCACGGCAATCATGATAAATATTCCGGACGATTCCGAAAATAACCGAAGCCGGGTATTATGGAAAGTAACACTATATGCCCTACCGAGAATCGACCTCAGTATCTTCCCCATATAAATCTTGCTCTCTCAACGGTAATTTTTATTCTTTTCTGTTTACGAGTCAGGAAATTCATGATTCAGTGCTTGAAGGGGTAATAATGAGGGTTTCCGTCATTTTCCTTGGTACCTTCAAACATTCTTGAAGGCATTTTAAAAGGAATAAAATTTGTCGTCTCTCTCATTGCTTCCGATATCAGAATACCGCAGCAGATACAATAAATCAGTTAACATTGGTACGGCCTTGTACTGCTGCAAGATGTAGCAAAACAGTAATATTCAAAATTACATACAGTTTCAGAAAAGTTGTGTTTTCTACATTTTAGAATACTGGACGATGGACAAATTCTTAAAACCCAGTACTTCTGACTGTGATACACCATCGTCAGAAACCTTTATTATTATTATTATTATTAGTAGTAGTAGTAGTAGTGGTGGTGGTGGTAGTAGTAGTAGTGACACTACAGCCCTTTGTAGTTCTGGGCTTGCTCTAAAAACTTTCTCCAGCCATCTCATTCTGGTGCCTGTGTTTTCCAGTTAACCACACCCAAGTACCTTATATCCTTCTCCATGCCATCAACACCTCATTCTTGGTCTATTTACATTTCCTGCCCTTCTGGCTTTACAAGCCTTATTCTTTTCACAATTTCTTGATTTTATCTCCTTATAACATGTCCTGCCGATCTCAATCTATTTATTTTAATTGCTTTAATTACACGTATATCAACATTATTATATAAACTACATAGTTCCTTATTACAGCGTCTCCGCCAGAACCCAGGAATTTGTACTGCTCCATAGATTCTCCTTAAAATCTTTCTCTCAAACCCTCTAAGCAGTGCTTCATGGACCTTGCTCAGAGTCCAGCTCTCAGATCGTCAAGACCTTTCGAATCTAGTGATGTTCAGAGTCTAACACAGCCTACATCTGTCAACCTATTGAAGAGGACAACTTCAGAAATGATTGGTGTTACTGTTATTATCAACTTAATATTAATAGGCAACACTGTTATTTATTTATTTACTAATTTCACGGTCCTGTCATCAACCCACTACCATACTCGTTGGCCTGTAGCGTTGATTGACAGGATGTCGAATAATGAACTGGAAAGAATGTGGAAGAAAGCTGTGGTGGATACTTTGAGGTGCTATCCCGAAATTTACCTTGAACTGAGGAAATCCTCAATCAAGACAGTCGATATGCCGAACAAGATCTGAACCGGTATCTTCTGAACACAAGTCAGACGTGTTTCCACTTAAGCGAACTTGTTCAGTTGGCAGCCATGTTTCTTTTACTGATGGTAAGGGATTAAAAAGACGCCTTCATGAAAACTGTTCACTGACACTTCATCAATTCTTAAAACAATGGTATGAGAGTACATTCCATAGAGTAGAGTTTTTGTTCGCCTAATGAAGGAAATGGAATCAATTTCCGAAACGTAATGGTTTTTAAAATTGGAATGATGGACAAACTCCATCAGAATAGTCTTAATGTGTTATGTATGCCATCCTAAAAACTACTTTAAGGGACATACGCCCAACAAGTGGCAAGGGACACAAACGTGAAGGCAGCAAAGGGAAACTAACGCTGAGGGGACAGACAGTTTTATTCTCAGACAAACATATTTTAGTGTGAACGATATGCAATAGCATGGAAATATCCTGATTTAAGATCTAGAGCTGTGCGACAGTTTCAGAAGTGAACTGTTGTCTGAAGGTGGCCAAGTAAGGGCGAAACTGATGCAATTGCGATTTCAGTGTTAGTATAAATTAGAGAGAGATTGTGAACATTTTAATTTTCATTAAAGACAACGGAGAGTGAGTGATACTTCAAATTTAGTTTTAAATACAGTGCCATAGCTCGGCTGGTTAGTCCCCGACTTTTCACTGCAGCAATCCGGGTCTGATACCAGGTCATGTTATATGTGATTTGAGGTGGACTAAGTGACACTTAGGCAGGTTTTCCCCATGTACATCTGTTTTCCTTACCAAATCTCATTCCACCAACTCCTCCCATCAATAGTCCTATCATCGTCGCGAAATACAGCGTCATTAAATAACAAACTTTTTTATTGCTAGAGGGGTGGGACTAAGTCCCTTGTACTGCGGCCATTTCTGGCCTATTGTACCAGCCCCAGATGTTAGGTGAGGGTGATTGTGGAGCAATTGGTGGAATGAAAATTGGCAGGGGAAACCGAAGTACTCGGAGAAAACCTGCCCCAGCTCCACTTTGTCCACCACAAATCCCACTTGACCAGACCCGGGATCGAACTCGAGCCGCCGCGGTGGGAAGCCAGCGACTAACCGCTTGGGTTATGGCGCGGCCAAATAACAAACTTAGAGACAGAATTATTTTAAATATAGATCTTCGGCATTTTTGTGATATGAACTTCATTCAGAATTTCATAAAAATTGCTTACTAATGGAGGATATGCGAACACAAATGGACATTTCTATAGCCCAAGCCCTATAAACACCATTCTCTTATGGACTAATAAATTAAACTGAAACTGACATATTCGAGATATTTCACAATGGTGCCAGGGGTCTTACATTAATGTCCCCCTCTGTACAAGTCACAGAGGGTGTTCATGTTTCCAGAGGTTTAAACTGGTTTCCCAGTAACCAATGTTGTAAGATTTGAAGCGGTCCTCTTTACCACTTTCCTACAGGAAGGTTCGCTTAAGCCTGGGCGATTTACAATGATCTAGTCCAGGGTTGGCCAAGCTCACTGAACACTACAGCCGCGTATGATCATTTCCAGAAGTTCGAGAGCAGGAAACAGACGTGGAGTTTTTAGAAACGGGTGCTTTTGTACATGAATTCCATAGGACTGAGTTCTTATATTAACCCAGTTGACTAATTTTTTTTCCCCCCGTGAACGCATTAACGTATGGAGAGCCACAGTTTGGCTCCTCCATGCCTTTTATATTTACTTGATTTATCGTCAATAATTGTCTTAAAATCATGCACATTTGTGCATACTTTCAACCCATTCAGCAGTGACTTGCGCTTACGTTTACACAGTTTAGCGAGTTAGAACTCTTCTGTATATGCACATAAATAGAACACGATACTTTATAGAAATGCGCATAATGTACAGCTGACAAGGACTAGGACATCTGACAATGGGCAGGACCGCTGTCTCGTCAGAGAGGAAGTTACAGGATGGCTCTCTACTGTGACTTTAAATATGATAATGAGCCCAAACAAGTAACCCCACACTAAGACGGAACGATTATTAGTTGTAATGTACCTTGGACTTGAACCAGAATAAATACGAAATTCTGTGAAGCTTGAGAAAGAAGTACGTTTTGAACTGGAAGATGCAGAACATTCTGCTTATTTTTGAAAATGATGAGGAAAAACATAAACTTTCCAAAGGAACTATTTCCCTGCAGTATCCGACGTTATATTCTATTCTTACTGCTGAAAAGCATAATTATTTTAGTATCAGAAATTAGGTTTAACATTTAGACATACAAATAGAAGTTACAGCAACGTACATTTGAAACTTTAATAGACACCAACAAACTACTTTTAAAAACAGTCTCTCCTTCTGCAGTTCATGATTTTATGGAATTTCTTATAAGACACTAGAGGCGTAAAAACAAGATCACATGATGCTTGTCTGCAAAATGTATATGGATAAATTATGTAGAGACACGTGTTAACAGGTACAACTAATGCGATACATCATTCATTAAATAACACATGTTTTTAAAACGCAACTTGAATTCCCTTGCCAGGAGTAATGTCCACTGCCTAAAAGTGATATTTTAGTATATACTGACATATATACGCTTATACACACATACATGCAATACTCTTTCGTTATCTATTCTTTTTACAAGTACTTTGCTGATAAATAATTTAGTATAGCATTAAACGACTTGACTACTTTCATTTTACACGTTACCAATGAAAAGCCAGAAGAATATCCTCTCTCATGTGGCTTCAACACATTTAGAGGCCTATCCTGTGCAAAACACCACACCACTGAGACGAATAGGGAGTCTGGAGGTAAACCTTCATGCATTCTGAACTTTGACACATGTACATTGTTCAGTCTATGCATCACTGCAGTCTATCGGAATTGTTATCTTTTATCCTGCGCATATACACACTCCCACATCGCCCGACCGCAGTCAGTAACTGGCCTGACAGGCGCTGCAGTATCAGCCAGTCATTCGGCAATCAATCAACTGATCAACATGTACACAGCGCAATCAAGCACAGAAGATGACGGCTGGACGACCCACTGCTGCGTTACACACGTGGCGCACTAACGTTGAGTAATAGCTAGCTGAACGATACATCTGTAGCCATCAATAGGGCTCAGTCCCGACTGCGTTACACACGTGGCGCACTAACGTTGAGTAATAGCTAGCTGAACGATACATCTGTAGCCATCAATAGGGCTCAGTCCCGACTGCGTTACACACGTGGCGCACTAACGTTGAGTAATAGCTAGCTGAACGATACATCTGTAGCCATCAATAGGGCTCAGTCCCGACTGCGTTACACACGTGGCGCACTAACGTTGAGTAATAGCTAGCTGAACGATACATCTGTAGCCATCAATAGGGCTCAGTCCCGACTGCGTTACACACGTGGCGCACTAACGTTGAGTAATAGCTAGCTGAACGATACATCTGTAGCCATCAATAGGGCTCAGTCCCGACTGCGTTACACACGTGGCGCACTAACGTTGAGTAATAGCTAGCTGAACGATACATCTGTAGCCATCAATAGGGCTCAGTCCCGACTGCGTTACACACGTGGCGCACTAACGTTGAGTAATAGCTAGCTGAACGATACATCTGTAGCCATCAATAGGGCTCAGTCCCGACTGCGTGACACACGTGGCGCACTAACGTTGAGTAATCTCTAGCTGAACGATACATCTGTAGCCATCAACAGGGCTCAGTCCCGGCTGCGTAACACACGTGTCGCACTAACGTTGAGCAATCTCTAGCTGAACGATACATCTGTAGTCATCAATAGGGCTCAGTCCCGGCTGCGTAACACATGTGTCGCACTAACGTTGATCAATCTCTAGCTGAACGATACATCTGTGGCCATCAATAGAGCTGAGTCCCGACTGCGTGACACACGTGTCGCACTAACCTTGAGTAATCTCTAGCTGAACGATACATCTGTGGCCATCAATAGAGCTGAGTCCCGACTGCGTGACACACGTGTCGCACTAACCTTGAGTAATCTCTAGCTGAACGATACATCTGTGGCCATCAATAGAGCTGAGTCCCGACTGCGTGACACACGTGTCGCACTAACCTTGAGTAATCTCTAGCTGAACGATACATCTGTGGCCATCAATAGAGCTGAGTCCCGACTGCGTGACACACGTGTCGCACTAACCTTGAGTAATCTCTAGCTGAACGATACATCTGTGGCCATCAATAGAGCTGAGTCCCGACTGCGTGACACACGTGTCGCACTAACCTTGAGTAATCTCTAGCTGAACGATACATCTGTGGCCATCAATAGAGCTGAGTCCCGACTGCGTGACACACGTGTCGCACTAACCTTGAGTAATCTCTAGCTGAACGATACATCTGTGGCCATCAATAGAGCTGAGTCCCGACTGCGTGACACACGTGTCGCACTAACCTTGAGTAATCTCTAGCTGAACGATACATCTGTGGCCATCAATAGAGCTGAGTCCCGACTGCGTGACACACGTGTCGCACTAACCTTGAGTAATCTCTAGCTGAACGATACATCTGTGGCCATCAATAGAGCTGAGTCCCGACTGCGTGACACACGTGTCGCACTAACCTTGAGTAATCTCTAGCTGAACGATACATCTGTAGCCATCAATAGGGCTCAGTCCCGACTGTGTGACACATATGTCACACTAACACCACTCCATTACGGTGCGTGACTCATCTGCAGACACCAGTCGCTGTGTGAGGCATGCATAGCACCAGCGTCACTCAATCATAGAAGCACTAACGCCACCCAAGTCAGGCTGTGTGACGCATGCGTATCACTGACTCCCCTCAACCAATGGCTACATGGCACATGCGTAGCACTAACGCCATTCAATCCAGGGTGCGTGACATATGCGTAGAACTAACGCCATTCAAACCCGACTGCGACTCTCAAAGTATTAGCAAGTATATGCCTGCACAATTACTCAACATTATAATGATGTACGAGTATGTGGGGCCTATCTATTTAAACATCTGCAGCCTTTATATACCAGATATGGCAATAATCCTTGATGACGGGAGACCGTGAAACATACATATGCTTTGTGGTGGGCAATGTTTTCTCCGAGTACTTCCGTTTCCTCTGCCAATCTTCACTCCACCAACTGCTCCACAATAACCCTCACCTATCATCTGGGGCTGGTACAACAGGCCAGAAGTGGCCGCAGTACAAGGGACTTGGTCCCACCCCACTAGCAATAAAGAACGCTGAATTTTTAGAAACATCTTCAAATCTGAATCTTAAGTCCACGTCCACATTTGTCCGGTCATTACTGCCATTTCTCTGCATGCTATTATTTGTATGTTTACCTTGTTCTTACATATTCTTGTATTTTTGCAAATCATTTATCCGAAGAAGTAAGATATTTCCCCTCTAATCTGCCGCCCTTTTCTTTCTTTTGTCCTTGTTCTGTTTTTTTCCTGTAATTTACACACTGTCTCCCTTTGCTTCTTCCTTTTGTTACGTGGGAGAGAAAGAAAACTGTAAAGCGTAGTTGTTTGCCTATATACACAGGCGTGCAGGTGACAGCTGCACAGGTCACAGTACTATACAGTCTCCACACGGCAAGCAGTTTGCTGAACTCCGACGTTAGAACTGGATGGAAATTTATGTGCACTGGCAAACTGTAGAATAAAATACCTTGTTACATTTATCTAAGACTTAGTTCAAAGCTGCATGCATCTCTGGTTAACTACATCAGATAATGTACGAAGAGTTTAGGATCGACAGGTCGTGCCATAGCTGAGGCGGTTAGTCGCCGGCTTCACACCATGGCGGCCCGGGTTAGAGCACTGTTCAGGCCAGGTCAGGTCAGGTCAGGTCATGTGGGATTTGTGGTGGACAAAGTGGCATTGGGGCAATTTCTCTCCGAGTACTTCAGTTTCCCCTGCCAATTAAGGATCCACATTTTCTTTACCTCGGCATTAGTTGGAGGTATGTGGTCAGTTACACGACCCGGCCGCTTTACCCTCAGGGAAAGAGCCCCATTATCCACTGGATGTGAGATTAAGTCTCCAACCCAAGAGTCAGCCTGGACAACGTGGAGAAGAGAAAATTCTTGACTCTACCGGGATTCGAAGTGCGACCCCTCGGTAGTTCAGCCCGTAGCCAGTCGCTATATCGACTGAGATATCCCAGCTCCGGCGTAAAGAAACTAAAGGAAGGAAATAATGAAACATATACTGTGCAGTTTTGATTTTGTGTCATTTAAAGGTTTCAAACGGAGTGCATAAGGTCATGCTGTGAGCTCTGTTAGCCTAGTCGACACATCAACAAGAATCACCAGGGCTTCAAGAGAATTAACGGCCTCCTGCGGAAGGGTGTACATTACAGTAAATCCTCAATCCACATTCTCCAAACTAGGCCGATCTGTACTTCCTTGCATCAACAGACATGAACACAACAGCTAAGAAATAAGCGCGGGCTATGTTTTACAGAAGTGGACAGCATTGCTCACAGTTTCCATTGCGCAATTTGCATAAGCCTTTCGCTGAGACATCTGATATCTAACCGGTCCCAAACAATATTTACTTGAGATACAAGTCGGTTATCCCATCCCATGGAATTCTTCTTCACTTCACTCTGTAGATGAGTCTACATCGAACCAATGCACAGGTAGAACACAACAAACATAGAGACACCCAGACAAAACGCATACGTCACATTTTATGATCAAGTAATGAAACATATCGGAAATATGCACGCCCAATACATCACACATTAACAACTCAAATATCATAGAAACTTGTCTCCGCGCTCCACGACCGCAGAAAGTTTCTAGCAACAAAAATCTACAATGAAATAATATGCCCAACTTTACACTGTAACATCGGAACCTTAGAATTAATTTGGCATACATATTCCTAACCTCCCATACTTAATAGTTGTAAATATTTTTAAGCATTTTTAATATTTATGTAATATATTCAACGCTATATCACCTAATATATCTTGATACATGATATATATTTCATTTTTTATATTTTATTTTTATCTTATTTTTCATCTTCTAATTTAATTCGAATACTTACCAACTTGAGGCAAATGTTTTATGTTAGTGTATAATACGGCACGTTGCACTGGGATGGATCCATATCGGTAATTCAATAACTGTAAGCATTCCTGCCTGAAGATGTTCTTGTACGACAGAAATATGTAGCAGGATAAAAGTCTATTGTGAAACATTAAAAGCGAGTATATTTGTTGTGTGACGGTTAACCTAATTCCCAGACATATACAGATATGAGTAACTGATATGCAGACATGTATACATATACAGGCAATCCAATAAAACTGTTGTGTTTCTGGACATTATCTATCGTCATGTTTTTGTTTAAAACACCTAAAATTTCGGAGACTGCATTCTGACTCCGTCTTCAGGTGAAACCTATTCAGTTGGGACCAATCGATAGAGCTAGTCCCTGTCTCCGGTCCGGAGAAACACGGTAATTCTATTAATATACCATCGTCACAGACTTTTTAGATCTTAGGTAATGTAATGTTAGGAAAGCGTTTTCTAGGAACCTACGGCGGTTCGCGGGATAAAGAATGGATATAGAATTTTGGCGGGGAAATCTCTTGGAAGACGTGCCTTGACACGTAACACTAAGTACGATTTTAGGCTCTGAAAATGGATGATGAACGTAGCTGACTCGGGTTCGTGTACATTGGATGATTTGTTATTAGAGACGACGAAACTTGGAGTTATATTGTCAGAGTGTTACTCAGGTGGGCAGATCCGTAATGAGTTACCTGGGCCAACAGTTAACACCAGTTATTAGCGAAGTCCAATAAACGTCTGATTTCTTTGAGTGCATGTATTCACAAGAATTTAACTATGACTCGTGAACTGCTGTAACAGTTACCAGCTGTGATGCAGATCATTAGGTAACTGCACAAAGGACATAAAAGTTATGAATTATGTGGGGGTCTGCATGTCTGTCCACATGTCTTACGTCCTAAATTACTCAATAGGTTTCGAAGAAATCATGCATTAAATATTCATACTTGGCTACCGGCTAAGTTTAATTTTAGACCGCATATGTCTACTGCGGGGGCACGCGGTAGCGTAGTTTGTTGAGGCACTACGCTACAAGCCGGAAGGTCGCGGGTTCGATTCCCAATGAGGTCACTGATTTTTTTTAATTTACTTCATCCTTCCAGTCGCAATCCTTGGGACGACTCAGCCTCTGAGATGACACCTGGGACATTTCTGGCGGATAAAGAGCAGCCGGCGCGTACGGCTAACAACTTAGCCGCCGTCTGTGAGCCAATTGTCTAGCAGATGTGGGAGCCTCGACCTTCCCCAAACCTATGGTCCTCCATGGCCTGTTAGATGGATAGCTCTACTTTTTTAACATGTCTAACGTCGATCACAGTGGTCGCGGAGTCTAAGGCATGAACAGTCTTAGCCCGCTCAAAGACTGGGATCGTGGGTTCGAATCCCAATTGAGGCATGGACATCTGTGTGCATTTATTCTGTTTGTGCTGTACTGTGTGCAGGTAGCGGCCTTGCGACGGGCTGATACCCCGTCCAAGGAGTCCTACTGTCTGTGTAAAAAATCAAGAAACTGAAAAAGCTGTAGAGTAATAGATTAGACACGGTGGATACGTTTAATATAACATCTACGGGCAGCACTGTCCATCTTTAGAAGACAACAGTCGCTCATCTGGTCAAGAAATCCCCAACCTTGTACTGAACACGAAGTTTCTTTCTTATACATCCGCCAATTTACAGATATAAAATCTGGTCCATTGTTCAAAACGCTGGTACGTGACGTACAATAAAATCTCCTCCAGTTATACACTCTTATTTCAAACATAATATCTGATTACGAAGGGCATTATCCGCTGTGCAAGTACAGACAGACAAAAACTCGCAAAGAATTCGTTTGGAAAATACTGCATATGTTAAACATACTCCGTTGTAGTACACGATTAATTCTGAGGTGGTACAACTTCTTTTCGTGTCCGTACACTTATGGCGTGCTGCTTCTGCTACGAGAGTTTCCTCCGCCTTTTAACCCCTTAAAGCCCAGTACCACTTGCTTTAACATAACTCTGCATTATTTGAACGTTTCGGGTGGTTTTCACGGTAACAAGCCATTATTTCTCTGTACAGCATCCATCGGTTGCTCTTTGTAACGAGGAAGTGGTGTGTTTCCTGTGAGGTACGATCTGCATTTTTATATATTGTCTGCTCGTATTTTCACGACATTCCGTCTTTAAAGGGTTAAGAATCACAGGCAATTCCACTCTTCCAGTTGACAAGGTGAAAGAACGCGAATTAGGCAAAAAGCAAAGATGAACGATATTTTGTTTTACCCTTCAGTGCTGCGGTTGTGTCTAAGCCCAAAACTTTCCAGAGTTTCTGTGGGTTCTGCTATGACAGTCCTTAATTGCACACGATCGATCAATGGAGAAGGCTTGTAAAAAGTTATCCAGCATGAAACTTAACTGAAAAATTATGTGGTAACAACTTCGGAGATAGTCACTTCCAGGAGAGCAGAATCAATAGGTAATTCCGTTCCACCATAAAATGTAACATTCTCTTATCCGAACGTTGAATGGCGCCAGAATGGAGCAATTATTTGTTATTTAATGAGGATATTTCAATCGCGGAGGTTAGCTCATATAAATATTGTTACGACTTAGGGGTTGTGTGATTGTTAGACGGGTTTTGGTTTGGATGAATGGATTTATTGACACCTTATATATATAACTCGTAACTTCAAGTGCTACAGCGCTATCGATATTTCCACACTTTACAGTTCACCGTTACACACACTACTGTCCTCAGTCTATTACACTCTGTAATAGTCGTTTACTGGCAACGGATTCATAAGTCTCACTGTAACTGCTGCACACTGTGAAGTCTTCTTTACACAGCCTCATCTCTTTCTTGAAATTATTCTACCAACTGCCAACTCCGGAGAATCTCTCAACTCTCTGCTACAACTGCCAACTCCAGAACTCAATTCTATCTCTAGCTGCGTGAGATCCTCATTATACAACCTCATGGCGGCCCCCACAGAAAACACCGATTCCTCTATTGTTGCGTATTGATTCACTGCTGCAGAGATGTGTTTAACTCACAGTCGCGTAGCAACGAGCGCGGCGAGGAACCCCAGAGACAGCCGCTTGCAACATCTCTTCTATTGTTGAGCGACTAACAGCGTACGTGACGCGTTCCTCTGCTGCGTATGTACGGGCCATTATCTAGCAATGGCTGTTTCTCTGCCTCCATAGTTCATGTTTTGAGCAAATACGCCATAATATCATATCCCCAATCTCCTGTTATTTCATCCCTCTTTGATCAAAATATTCTCCTCACCAACCTCCTCCACCCACACATAAAACATTAGAAATATGGAAATTAGTGGATAAAGAAAGGACAGAACACGTATTAGAACATCTTTTTCTCATAATAATCCGGCAAGAGTTTTGTATGTAGACCAGAACATCCTCTCGCTTCCGGACTGTCTGTTCGTATCCTCATACAAACGCTAGTTGTGAAGAAAATTAACGAAATTGGTTTTCTTCCTTCTTTTTGTCTTCCTTTTCTTCCGCTGTTTTAAATTTGGTTCTATCTTAATTGCGAAGCAAGTACTTGAGGCGATCTTGTTTCTGCGACGAGTGTAATCTAGTTGTAGCACAGACTGCGAGCCGACCAGAAGTGTAAGATCTTCAAAGTACAGCTTCCTACAAAAATAATTCATGAAACGGAGAACCGTTGTTCGGTATGGCATGAGCTCTGAGATGCGAGAAAATGGCAGGCCTAATTATCAACAAACCAACAGTATTGAAATAGAATTGGACATACAACGTTAACTCACAGTACTCGAAACCCTGAGCTCCGCTTACCTCTACAACTTCTGTTCCAGCAGCAAAGCTTCACAACTCAAGGCCACAGCTCATGCCTCACAGAATCTACTTTAGAGAATCTCAAAGCACAGTTCCTCGCTAAGATAATCCATGAAACGACTAGCGTCACTTTTACTTAGAACTGGTAGAACCATAGAATACGACACGATCATATCCTCTCCACACTTCAGTTTCCTCTTCCATGCAGTAATCTAAAATAGGCCTATACATTTTTCCCATATATGAAGTTCAGCGGATCCCACATTCTATAATGTTCACATACGTCATACATACATACAAATCCTATAAAATCTACTTACACTATACACATCGCACGCTCAGTCATAAAACTATTTGCATATACAAGCTCTGAGGTTTCTACGACGGTAAATGTCCATAAGGTGCTCTGTTTTAAGAGGATTGTGGTGTCTCCAACTTCAAGATGAAAATGAAGGCAATAAGTCCTTCTGGAAGGCCGGTAATCACTTATCTGATTATCACTTATTTCAAGAGACCCCAATATGAAATATTTGCTTTGTACTTTTTTAAATATTCGTCTTACCGGAGAACAATTTTATAAAATGTAAAGCTTAAGGAGACAGAAAAATTAAAGCAAAGACACTGCACATACCTCCTCGTACAGATGGCTTACCTTTATTTGCCTAAATATACTTCCAACGCAGGTTTCTTTTGGGCGGGGGGGGGCTGTCTCATAAATTACTAAAATTTAATCACAACTGTTAACGAGTCCTTTACGAGAAAATCGCCCTTATTTTTGGAGCTAGAATGTTCATATTTACCAGGTGCAGACATATGACAGATAAACTCTTAAAATATAGAATACGAACAAAATCCATCAAACAGTTCAGGCACTAGCGAGGTGCATATACATACATACATATATATAATACAGACTCCTAGGCAGACAGACAGACAAACGGCACTCGTAAAGCACTTTATCGTATTCGTAGGCGCTTAAAACTTGTAAGGCAATCATAATATCGAAATAGATTTGTTTCCATGGTCACGATACTTTCGCATACACAATACGGAAGTGTGAAAGTAAAAAAGAAGTTACGTAACACCACCACCTACTTACACTACACATATAGCACGAAAATCAAGAACGAAGAAGAGACAGAGGGAGGAGGAGGAGGAAGGAAGATTAATCTGAATCGATAGAAGGAACAAACAAGGCGCGTTCATTTTACGATTCACTGTATAATTTCAAGTAATACTTCCTCTGTTTTATGAGTTCGATAGGCTTCTAGACGACCCGACAGCCATTGCTGGGAAGCCATTGTTCTATATTCAGCTCGAAATCACTCTAATAGTGACTCGCTTCCTACGTCACAAAATCTTCGCTTTATTTGAAAACGTATCGGTCGATACCACTGGGAAGCCCAAGGCGTATGTGGGTGCAAAATATTAAAATGGATTTTAGAGAGAAACGATGGAATGGTATGGATTGGATTGATCTGGCTCGGGATAGGAACCAGTGGAGGGCTCTTGTGAAGAGGGTAATGAACCTTCGGGTTCAATAAAATGTTGGGAAATTGAGTAGCTGCAAATTTGGCTTCTCAATAAGGGCTCAGCTCCATGAGTAACTATCGGTCGATCAGTAACAATAGTGTCACGATCTAGGGTTGTGTGACTATACACAAGGATTGGGTTGATGAATGGATTTATTGACCACTTATACACGTGACTAGGAATTACATGCAATTACAGCGCCACTGCTAATATCCATAATTCACAAATCACCACAGCACCCGATAAGCCTTTTCCAGACGTTCCCTGGCAACGACTTAGAATAATGGAGACTCTTCAGCTTCACGCACTCAGTCCTATCTTCATAGACTCCCATACAGAACTCAATCTCAACTGACTGGGTCGCCCCAATTGTCTCCCTTATAATCACTTTGCATGCACCAAATAAAAACACCGATTCCAAAAGTCAACTATTGTCGCGTGCTTACGCTTTGCCGTGGGAACGTATTTACCGATCCGTTGCCTACAAACTACCGTTCTTTATTCGTCTACCTCGCAGTCATTGCATAGCAATGGCCGTATACTCTACGATAAGCACTAGAATTTCATTTGAAATTCTAAAAGAGCCATGCATCTTCTCAGACGTCATCCACTGGACGCTTCCATGAAGTTTTCCTCCAGCAGTTTATAAATAACTTTTCGTTTCCTCATGAGTTACATGTCCGGCACGCTGTAGGCCCTTTAATTCCACTACCATAAAAAACAATGATTGTTTCTACGAGCATATTTAGGACTTGAGGTTCTAACAGCGGTGGTTATAAACACTTATTTCTTCTGGGGTATGACATCGCGTATTACGTTGAAAGCCAAGAGATGTATCGGAAGAAAATATCGCTTCCATCTGCATGGTTGAAAAGCAAGCGAAGCAAGAAACCAGCATGAAAAGGCGGCAAGCTGTTCGTGCTACACCTTCATTCATTTTATATTGTTAAATGTAAGAACCTCAGGGGATCTTCGGTCTTCTCAGGAATCACCAGTTTTGCGAGGATCTCCCGATCGCGAAGATACGAGAAAGGTTCAGAAATGACTTTTGAATGCTGTGTGGGCAGCTTTAAACATTTAGTTCGAACTTCACAGAAAACACCGATTATGACTGTGGCTGTCACTCCCAATACTACAGTAAGCACTAGGCAACGGAACAATGTCAGTCACTGTTTGCTTGTAATAAGGCAGTAGCAGAACCACAGAAAGTTTCAGGCTTTGAGGGGGCGCCGTGTACCTATGCTCTGCCTTCTGCTTGCTTAATTTCTTACTTGGCTTACTCTTACCCTGAGGACGGAGGAGACATGTCTCTCCGTAACGTCGGTTGACTTCCAAAGGACTACAAGGCGTTATATCTGAGAAGACAAAACTCTTGATTCTGTATTAATCACGCAGTTCCTAGTTATGCACTATCCTAAATTTCCAAATTATTTCATTCTTCTCAGATTCTATATGTAATTCCTGTTTATGACGAAGATATCAATAAAGGAAATCAAATTATATGTGTAAGTCAGTTACTAATTAAAATTTGTCGACTTTAGTGTAAAAAAAACGTAAAAGAAGTAAAGCTATCTCTGTACCAGGCCGTGAAGGCCCATAGGGATGTGAGACGTTGAGGATCCTAAATTATCTAGACAATCGGCTCAAAGATGGCTGTAAGGTTGTCAGCCTTCCCCGCCGGCCGCGCTTTACTCCCCAGGAAAATTATTTAATTAATTCTTGGTACTCATTTCTGTTAGAGGCTGAGTAAACCCTAGGGCCAAGTGCGGCAGGAAGGATTTGGTCAACTGAAAAAAATCCAATGACCTCATCGGGATGTGAACCCGCGACCTTCCGACTTGTAGCGTAGTCCCTCAACCACTACGCTACCGTCGACTTTAGTGTATCTTTTTTTTTCCTTGGCACTACAGCCCCAGCGGGCATAGGCCTACCTCCATGAACTTCTCCGCTCACTTCGGTTTTTCTAGATCTTACATATTCGGTAGGACTCCTTGGGCGGGTGATCAGCTCGTAGCAAGGCCTCTACCTGTACACAAACACAGAAAAACGCACACACACACACACACACACACACAAACTGAACATCCATGCCCTGAGTGGGATTCGAACCCACGATCCCGGTTTCCAAGCGAGCGAAGACAGTACATACCTTAGACCGCTCGGCTACCGTGACCGCCTTTAGTGTATCTACCACTAAATAATTAAAAGGGGGGACGTGTTCCTGATTTCTTTCTTAGACATGCGATATAGTGACAACCGAACCTCCACAGCATGGCGGGAAGTGTGCGCATCATCAGCTTCAATGTTAAATATTTCGACAGTCTGCTCACGGAGTATAGAGACCGTAAGTATGAATTTCGGTTAGCTCTCAAATAAACAAGTACTGTTTTCTTCACCATCATCATTAACCAATATAAATATTGTGAGTCTCCTTGGAGCCAGCGTCCCAACTTCTGGAGTGAGGGGTATGACCGAGTGACACTGAACTACATACGGACATCAAAGGCTATCGTGTGATGTGAAGCATATCATGTGAGCTCCGCCTATGTGTCAGGGTTACTAACACGGGGATGCTTTCATGTGGGACCATCATGTTCAGAGGCCTTGGGCTTCATCTGACAGTGTTCTGAAGTGATTCTCTGACGTTGGCACTAGAACGAGAAAGCAAATGTGCATCAGCGAGGTCTCTGACCTTGGAAACTACAATAACCCGCCCGACACAACATGAAAATGCGCAGAACCGAAAGTGTAATTGTGAGACTCCCCTTTCGAGTTCATGGGGTTCCGAGTTCCATTTCTCCAGTCTTACGAGCTATTTTGGCTGACGTGTTTCATGATTTTACTCATTATATCCACGCAAAATTTTGCTGACAGTATTTAAAATGAGAGTCGATCACAGTGGCCGCGGTCTGAGGTAGGAACCGTCTTAGCCAGCTCGATCTCTGGGATTGTCGGTTCGAATCCCACTCGAGGCATGGATATCTGTGCGCGTTTATTCTGTGTTTATGTTGTTCTGTGTGTAGGTAGCGGCCTTGCGAAGGGCTGATCCTCCGTCCAACGAGTCCTACTGCTCTGTAGAGGATTAAGAAACTGAAAGGGCGGCCAAGGTTCAGGAAAAGGACTGTAGGGCCAGAGGTAGATGTAACTGCATCCTTCCAAACACCGAATCACCATCCATTATCGTATTCCGACCTCAGTCGGGACTCTATAACCTCTGTAGCTAAACAAATGCGTTAAATACGATAAAAATAAATACCTCATATTCGAGAGAGAGAGAGAGATTTCAATCTCGGCCGGGTTACCGGCTGTATTGACTGAGATCGCTTATTTTTCTTCAGTCACTTCAGGCGAGTATCAGGATAGCATCCTCAGATTGATTACAAGTAGCCTCCTTCCAAATCTTCAACTTATCATTCATACCCATCTTCCCATCTCAATCCAGCCTTGGTGTACAAAAACCGTGCAGACAAAACAGTGTCCTTATATAACCCAAGGATCAAACTAACTTATGAACGCTTACGGAGAGAGTGCCGCAGCTAAACAGACTGATAACAAAGGAAGATCAAGTGCGTTCAGTTCTTACAGGTTGATTTATTTTATTTACGGACGATTCTCCCAGTGGGACTGACAAAAAGCAACCAAGCCCTTGTCATGATAGGATGCATGTGAGAATCGAAACCAGGATCTAACCACACTAAAAAGTAGCCCTAGTAAATCCATTGAGACATTCGGCCGTCTCTGGCAAGTCCAAATCAACAGCAAAAAGTATTTTTTTTTTGTGAATGATTATTTAAAAAACAGGCCTACTACGAGGTTATATGGAGGTTATGTACCGTTACGGTATCCATCCTCTTGCGTTTCCTTTCTTCCCCTTCTGTCTTCTATCCGTTGTCAAAAAAAAGGAGACAGAATAGAGGAAGAACGGAAGCTATTCTTTCTCTTCTCTCCTCCCTTTCATTATATTTCTTACAACTTCCCTTTCTTGTTCTGCTTGCCAACTGCTTTCAAGCCAGTTTCTTGCTTGATTATTTTTCTACCCTGAAGATGGTNTTTTTTTAGAACAGACAAGATGATGGATAATGTCCAGCAACATATTAATTGTAATTATTATTATGGCTCTATGGCCCTTTGTTGGGCCTTGGTCGCTTTTCCAGTAGAACTCTTTGGAGGGGGATTAGCCCGTCGTAAGGCCGCTTCCTACACTCAGAGCAATACAAACCCAGAATAAGCGCCCACAATACACACTTTAAGTGGGATTCGAACCCACGATCATTTCATTCGAGCAACCGAAGACAGTTCATGCCTCAGACCGCGCCGCCACTGTGATCGGCCCTTACCTTCATTACTGCTTCTTAAACATCTTGGTCCTAATTATCTTCTTCTTCTTTAACATCTCTCTCTTCAAGATTTCCTTCCCCCTCTTTCACCAACATCAGCTTCCAGTTTCAATATGCTGCCCCAAACACCTGTGTGCTCGGGGTGCCGGCCAGGGAATCAGTCGGAACCAGCACCACAGACTATACAGGACGTTCAGGTGATGACGAGGCGAGATAGCACTTCACTTCGTTGTTGCTGTCTGTACATGCAGCCACACACACAACACGTTTCCCCTGCGCTCTGACAGGCATCAGCGGAAGATGCGAAGATATGTACCAGCGAATTGAAACACATGCAGGCCACACAAGAGAGAGAGGCGGAGCCAATAGACTGTTATTCCAGACCACATGCACCGCACCAGATCAATGAGAACCCACGCAGGAAACAAACCCAATAGCTTCACTTCTCTCACCGGGACTGAAGGCAGAACTGTATTGATTTAATTTACTGTATTTCACGGATGGGACGTATCGTGTCCCGTAACTGTTCTGGAATGCCAGATATGTAGGTAAGGCCAGTGAGAGATGTCATTCATTGGATGTGAAATGTAATATAAAAACATGCCACATGAGAAAGGCGCAAAACAAATGCTTAATGAAAGAATAAATACGAAACCACAACTGATAACATGAAGTTTACGGGACGGACAGCAAAATACAAGATGTTCTGGGTTAACTAAAGCCCGAATATGCTTCCACTTCATTCATAAATTAACAATAATTCAGACTGGAAATTCCCCGCCCCCAGATGGAACACGAAAGATTAATTACCGTGGTCATACGGACCCTCAAAAACCGTATATAAACTGACCAATATTTCGGACTACAGAAAGTAATAAATTTTACAGGTTAACAAAAGTTCGGATTGTTTTAGTGTATTTAACGACACTGTTATTAACAGCATCGAATAACTTGATGATAAGCCTGGTGTATTTAATTCATTCATTTATTCATCCATCAATGGCTCTACTGCCCTTTGTTGGGCCCTGGCCTCTTCTTCAGTTTCGTAATTTTTTTTACACAGTCGGTAGGACTCCCGTCACAAGGCCGCTACCTACACACGGAACAACGCAGACATGCATAACCTGAGTGGGATTCGAATCCACGATCCCAGCTCTCGAGCAAGCGAAGACAGTTCATGCCTAAGACCGCGCGGCCACGACGGTCGACAGGCCTGTGTATATTACATCGAAAAGGATATGGAAGCAAATCTTTGTAGTGTAATACTATCCCGGCATTTGCCTGCATGGACTCCAAACAGAACGGCAGTAACGACAGTCGGTGTCCTGACCGAGATTCGAACCGAATATCTCCCGAATACAATCAGAAACTTTGCCACTTGGGCCAACATGTTCGGTAACATAACGACCCTTTACTCTCTTCAAATCAACTGAATAGTGCAGCCAGACTGAAGCAAGAAACCAACGACGAACATCAAGAGACAATTCTCTCGCTCTCTCTCTCAATGGCTCTATAGCCCTCTTGGACCCTGGCCGCTTCTTAATTTTCTTAATCTGGACACAGTCCTTGGACAGGGGATCAGCTCGTCGCAAGGCTGCTACCTAAACACAGAACACAGAATAAACGCACACAGATATTTATGCCTCGAGTGGGATTCGAACCCGCGATCTCAGTGTTAGAGCGCACGAAGATGATTCAGGCCTTAGAGAGCGCGGCCACAAGAGACAATTACATAACTGAAATCGAAAGAGATCAACAAACGCTCCAACTCCTGAACAGCTGAAGCACCTTAAAGTAGGTCAATAATGCTACAGAAGAAAATAATGAGAAACCAATCAGAACAGCTGGACTCGAAGCCGATATTCCAAACCTGGACTTCTAGAATACGGGATACGAGTGTTAACCGTTACACTGCGATGTTCAGTGTCTCGAAGTAATTACACAAATTGTCCTCAGCGTTATGTACGTGTCTCTGTCTGCTATTTCAGTGCTGTGGGTTTCTGATTCGTGTCACACCATCAGACGGAGAGCAGGACATAGAACCAGAACTGCACACGGAGCCTAGTAACACTCGTGGTCCCACGTTGGCTGTCTTCATCTATATTCATTTCCTTTCGTGTTCAATCCAGTTTCCCCTCGCGAAAATGAAAATGTTAGGGCAGGTTCTTGCCATGTTGATTAATACATCAGTTACTAGAATACTAATAACGTAACCAAAATCGTGCATGTACTTATGCGCTCTTCTAAGCTATGCATTTTAATGTCTTGGTAAATCTGACTGTTCGAGTGTTTCTTCAGTCTCACTTTTACATGTAGGATAAATGTTCTTAGTTTGTAATGTAATTTATTTTTTCAGTGCAGATTCTTCAAATTCATTTTCTCATTGAAGTAAATTTCGACGAGGCCAAGTAAAGTTGTCAGTTTTCTTTTCTTCAATGGCTCTTCCACCCCATTCAGGGCCCAGGCCTCTTATTCAGTTCCGTAATTATTTTTCACAGATGGCAGAACTCCTGGGGCGATTGATCAGCTCGGAAGTTGTCCCTGTCCTTAACTAATTAAGCAGTACGCCATGAAGGCGTACGGGGGAGTGGATGTTTAGAACCACATTTTCTTGACCGTGGCACTAGTTGGAGGTCTGTTGTCAGATTCACGCCCCGGCCGCTTTACCGCCGGGGAAAGAGCTTCCTGTACCCATTGTATCGGAGGGTGGGTGGAACCCAAAGACGTACAATTAATCTATTGGCGTTTTGCATAGGTGTAAAAGTTCATAATTTTATATTTCAGCGTCCTGTTGCACTGTATAGTTCTGGCTATATATAGTGTTGTGATAGGTCGAGGCTCCCATATTTTCTCTATACAACTGGCTCAAAGATGGCTGTGAGGTTGTCAGCTTTACTCGCCGGCCGCCCTTTACCACCCAGGAAGATTCTTGGCACTCATTTTTGTTAGAGGCTGAGTCCACCACAAGGTAATAGTGCGGCTGGAAGGATCAGGTCAATTGAAAGAAATCCACATCATTGGGACTCGAACCCGCGACCTTCCAGCTTGTAGCATAGTGCCTCAACCAAGCACAGCAGTGTACAAAATAAAGCCTGAATGTGTGTAGCATATGGGTCGGTAGATGCGGATTGCGCCTTTTGTTACAAGCGCCCCACAGAGTCCCTTCGACCTTCTACGCATCGCCAAGTGAAATCAAACCAGACTGTGACATTTATGAGAACATTCGTAAGCGTGACAGTCCGTGTCCTTAAAACGAATAGACCAGTAGGTCAACTCGAAGAGAGCAGAATGCGGGATACGGAAGACCATACCACGAACGACATTACTCGTTTAGGAGAATGATCGCTTGTGGAGAATTCCGAACTTTAATAATGTCACTGAAGCAGCTATTTGTTTTGCCTTTATTAGCCTACATTCTTCTTAAGCAGAAAAAAATGTACTTCTGGGATCCAAGTCTGTATCCACTACTTTCGGCCTCAGAACTGCCAGACCTCCGTGTAATTTGGTATCACATATGAGACTGGAGGTCGCTCAGACTTTTTAAACTTCCTATAGTCACCAAACTGGCGAGTTGGAATAGCAGTAACGCTCTTGCCTTGTATCCTGCAGATGTTTGGTTCGAATCTCAGTCGGAACATCGGCTATACTTATAGAGGTTTCTCTCCTTTTCCTTCAGTCCTTCCAGGAAAATGGTGGGATACTATCTCGAATACGTCAGGTGCACTTCTTTTCAAATCCTTTCCAAATTACAATTTCTCTATGAACCATCCAGTCGACATAGGCTAGCTACCGATTTCGTTAAATAAAACAAATATGTGCCGCAGGAACGATACTGGTGAAAATTTATGCACAGCACTGAAGTTATATATGAGCATTACAAGCAGGGAAAATACACAAATCTTTTCAAATACATTTATTCGTAAAAATTAAAATATCACAGAGGATGTGCAGAATTTTTCATGTAACTTCCAATTTATTGCCGATAAGTAACAAAGCTTTGGAGCTAAGACTACGGAACCTTGTAAGAGAAAAAGTTGAAGTTATGCCTGTAACAGGCCGTGGAGGCCCATAGGATTGTGAGTCGTCGAGGCTCCCACATTTTCTAGATAATCGTCTCACATATTGCGGTAAGGTTGTCAGCCTTATGCGCTGGCTGCCCTTTATCCCCAGGAAGATTCCTGGTACTCATTTCTGTTAGAGGCTGAGTCGACCCCAGGGCCACATTGCGGCTGGAAGGATTAGGTAAATTGAAAAAAATAACAGTAGCCTCATCGCGAATTGAACCCGCCACCTTCCGGCGTGTAGCATGGTACCTGAACCAACTACGCTACCGCGTGTCCCATATGGAACCTTGCTCTAGGACAATTTAGAAATATTCTTACAGATTATGCACGAAATTTTGTTTTCAGTCAGGAATTATATGAATGACCCATGCGAGAGTCCAAAAAAATTGTTTGGAATTCGATCGGAAACGAGTTGAAACCACTTTGGAGTATTCGGCACAGGTTTGAGGAAAATTCGATTCAACTGGCCAGTGATCCAAAGGCGGACGCAATAATTACCTAACAGCCTGGTTTCGTAAAAGACCGGGAATTTCATGAGAACCCCATACCATGACGTTAGCGCACCATGGGTTATTAAACCCAAGTGCAAAGCGGGAGGAGCGTGAAGATGTCCGCCATTGTTTACTGAGGTCTAGAATACATACGAGTATGTGTGTGTCTGTGCAGTCTATGACAATCCTGTATGAAGGAGAGCTTACGAACAAGAGTCAATAATTCTGTCGAACGAAATCTTAGAAAGACTTCATTCTTAGTAGCGGAGCAGAGAAACACCACCTGAAATTTCAGGAAACGCTTCCATTCGGTTACAACATAAATCCATTTCCTTAAGTGATACATCGGAAATGGTAGCCTAAGGACAAATGGGCAGATAATCAAGACCTGATTCCGAGAATAGCTACGGTTTTATACGAGCACGGGACCGTCCTCTTCTTCCTTAAGTGTCCAGTATGTAATGCAGTTCCCACGAGACTGCTTCATTAAGATCAGTGAGGCGCCTAACGCCATATTTTTCGGTGCAATGGATTTAGTTCCCCAGTTACGGAGGCGCCGCCGGACAAAGTTATCGCGTAGAAACTGCTGTGTTACAAGCACGATAAATCAGTGCTTAACTTTTCTTTCAATGTCAATGCCGTAGTCTGCCTGTAATCAGGCTTCTTATATCTGTGACAGAAACACTGAGAAAATACTCATTTTCATACAAAGTAATAAGTCTCAGTAACTAGTCATTCCCTCCATATGAACCTCATAAAAAAGGTCAAGCTGTCCCAGAGCTTAACCAATTAAGCACTACCCCAAGAAGACGTGTAGGGGAGTGGATGTACTTGTACATATATATCCATATTTTCTTGATCTAGGCACTAGTTGAAGGTAGGTTGTCAGCTTCACGCCCCGGCCACTTTATCCCCAGGGAAAAATCACCGGTACCAATTGGATAGGAGGCTGGGTGGGCCCTAGAACCGGTCTGGACTACACGGAGAAGTGAAAATTCTTACCCTCGCCGAGACTCGAACTCCGACCTCTCAGTCGTTCAACCCTTAGCCAGTCGATATACCGCCTACGCTATCCCAGCTCCTATATGAACTTCATAGTAAGTGAAAAGGGACAGAGTTGGTCTTACAAAGAGCAAATATTTAACGAGAGTGGAAAGCATTATGCAAATATTTTGTGTAGTTACAATTTCTTTTCCCTTTTGTATGGGTGCTGATGTCTCTTTTCCGCAAATGAAGAGGCCAGGGGGCGTGAGGGTGCCCACACACTTCCATCTAGAGCAAAAAGTTAACAAAAAGAATGTGAATATACATCCACTCCCCCAAATGTGTTCGTTACGTGCTGCTAAATTAATAAAGCAAGAGATTATTTTATCTTGACCTTTGTGTTCTGTAAAATATATATTAAATTGAAAGCTTTCCAGATAGAAGCTGGAGCGCTTAAAAAGTCTGTATTTTGCTTATCACATTCTTTTGTAAAATTGTACATTCTGAAGAAAACTCATGCCTATAATTTGATTAGCTTCACGTATATAGTAATCATTATACAGGCCACGCCATAGCTCAAGGGGTTAGTCGCTGGCTTCCCACAGCGGCGGCCCGGGTTCGATCCCGGGTCTGGTCAAGTGGGATTTGTGGTGGACTAAATGGCGCTGGGGCAGGTTTTCTCCGAGTACTTCGGTTTTTCCTGCCAATCTTCATTCCACCAATTGCTCCTCAATCACCCTCACCTATCATCTTGGGCTGGTACAATAGGCCAGAAGTGGCCGCAGTACAAGGGACTTAGTCCCACCCAATTAGCAATAAAAAAAAAAAGCATTATACAGAATCGCTAAGGATAAAAATTAAACGTTCCAGCAAATCGTGCCGTAGGTCCCCCTAATATCTATTTTAACCAAACTTCGTCAAAACATGCAACTGGACGGCAGACCGACGCAACCTCGCTATAACGCATCCATTTAGCATATTTTGTACAAACAATCAAATTTTGTAGCATGTAGACCCCTTACTGAGTAATTACTCCGAAAAACAACGTCCGCTTCTAGGCAACAGATTCCTAAGACGCAACAAGTGAACTACAACAATAAGGAGCGGCCTTTTCTACGCGGGCCGTGTCGATGTGTTATGGGCAGGACAGGTCTAAATTTTAGTTAGTTGAGCTAGAGTCAATCTGAAGAGCAGTAAGTTCGTGTGAGATGGTCGTCTGCCTTGGAGTGCAGTGCAGTGCAAGGAAGTGAAGATTTGGTTGGTGAGTTAGTGAGTAAGTCAGAAAACAGCTGAGGTTCAGTCACTGTGAGCTGCTGCTGTTAGAAACTGGTAGCTGGGGTACGGGGATAGTTCGGAAACTCAGAGTAAGGGGAATGTCCGCCGTTGGAAGCCGTTACCAGGCAACGACTGGTGAAAACACAGCAGACTGAGAAGGCATAGTACGTGCTGTAGTAAACTGCAGTGTGCGCCTGAACTAGCGCTATGGTTACTTGTAGTTAGGATCTGGGAGTGTTCAATAAATTGAATTACCAATCCAAACCCCGTCTACAGTCACACTCATACACGTGACAATATTAAGAGCAACAAATTACATAAATAGATGTGTACAGTTAATTACTTGTAACTTTTCATATTCGTTGTTTTAATATAAAAAGGTAATAAGTTGTGGGTAAACATTCTTCTTTCACTGTACAGAATGCGCACAATAATATCTAATTTATACGAATGTTATAAAAATTCGTCTTAATGGGATCATATCTGTCAGTAATAGCACTGTCCACTTTACATTCTTCTTTTTCTTTATGTTGGCAGAAATAATCCCTAATGTCCTCTGTATCCTTTTACAAGAACATAATGTGGTCACTGCCCTTCTCAGTTTTGTTTATGTCACATATAATATCTCACAATCGCATTCTATTTGTCGTTTTTATTCCGGCTTCATATTTTGTTACGTCCGTATTATCGATTTCTCATATATTCTTCTAAATGCTTTAAAACGAAAAGCTGTGTTCATAAAAATGGAATTATTCAGATTTTTTCCCAGTTTTTCTTAACTACTCGTCTATTTCCTTTACGTTTCACTCATTCATCTGTAATCTGCCAGACGACAGTTCCACAGTGTCTTCCAAAACAGTTCCTCCACTTAATGTGATCACAGCTTTCTCCTTCAAATGACAGTATCCTCTTCTGCCCCCAAGGTCATCCAGCATCTTCTTACGTCTTCTTCCTCANATGACAGGTCCACAGTCTCTTCCAAAACAGTTCCTCCACTTAATGTGATCTTCTGTTTTTGGAAAGAGACTATCCAGGAAAAGTGATAATGTGGTAGTTTTTCCATCTGCTTTCCACATCGCAGTACAACAGCCGTGGTCACGCCTGTTACTATACGAACTTGAACCATCTCGAGCATCATTTGCTCTGTGCTTCAAGTCGCTGCTGATGACGCTGCTTCCGGCATCAGTTTCTGATTTTGTGTCTCTCTTCGTCTGATGCCTACCCTTTGACCTGTCCAGCAAGGGAGGCCCTGCCAGTAGCTACGCTACCGCTGGTATAGCTCTCAGGGTCCTTGGCATACTCAAACCCCCTCACCACGATAAGGTGGAGACACCAACGAGGGGCCTTTACGTTTATATGTTTATATCGCTAACTGTGAAAGCCCAAGTCACAACTATTACCAGCCATAGAAACGATGAAAAAGAGACTAGGTAAATGAAGCAATGCTTCCAAAACTTTGCTCTCTCGTCGTCTTGTTTTATTCTCTCACTGCTGACTGATACTCGTATTTTGAAAACTAACCATTAACCTGATGTGAGCCGGGATAACACAGTCGGTATAACGACCGGCTACGGGCCGGAAGACTGAAGGGTCGGAGTTCGAGTCCCGGTAGGTTCAAAATTTTCTCCACGTCGTCCAGACCGTCCCTGGGGCCCATCCAGCCTCCTATCCAATGGGCACCGTGGGGTAAAGCGGCAAGGTCGTGAAACTGACCATTCATAGTCCCAACTAGTTCCGAAGTCAAGAAAACGTGGGCCTATACGTACATCCACTCCCCCACACGCCTTCATGTCGACGTGTTTAATTAATTAAATACAGGGACAACTTTACCTTTTTACCTTTAACGATTAAGCTGATGTAGGAGCAACATGCCTGATTTGTATTCGAGAGGCACCAGGTTCCAATCTCGGGTTTCGTACAGGCTTCAGGGACCTACTTCATGTGAATCAGGACTCGGCAGTTACAGAGGCACGTTACGAATATGAATCAAGAGAGTCGACCTTTCGAAATGGATCTGAAGTTGTGACCTCACGGACAACGAACAGAAGTGCTAACTTTGATATGATTCTGTTTTCGATATACACGCTGTATTAAAATAAAACGCAATTTTGCAGTTTGAATTGTATTCAGCGTAAGAAACTTCTACCTTAGGAACATAATACGAGGTGAAAATAAAGTTGTCCCTGTGCTTAACTAATTAAGCCCTACGCCATGAAGGCGTATGGGAGAGTGGATGTATAGTTCCACGTATTCTTTGACTCGGGAATAGTTGGAGATGAGTGGTCAGCTTCATACCCGGCCGCTTTAACCTTGAAAGAAGAGCCCCGGCACCCACTGGATAGCAGGCTGAGTGGGCCCCAAAAATGGTCTGGACGACGTGCGCCTACTGGCACTCGAACTCCGTCCCATCGATTGATCAGCTTATAGTCAGTCGCTATACCGATTGCGGTATATAATTCCTGTATTAATATTTTCAATTTCAATTTCACTTCGATTTAAATCGTCAGTTCTTTAGAATTATTACATTTTCCAGGCACAGATATGACGCTCGTTCCGACTTTCAAAACCTGAACAAAGAACTACATATCGACTATAAACTACATAATATGTATATTGTATAAAGTTTCTACATACATAAAAACATGGAAACATCGACAAGTCCATGTTAAACTTTTTTTTTTTCAAATCTCTCATTCAAATTTTCACTTACAGAGTTCCCTGTTGCAGCACAGAAGGTAACGTAATTACAGTACCTAATATTTTCCGTGGAACTTGCTGGTAAAATACAGAACAAAACCAAACTGGCTCTAATAGACTAACAGTAAAATTTTATGCGATTATTCGTGCAGTATACAGAGTAATTCTAAATATATGAACAAATCCAGAAGCACAAATTATTTTGCTGTTTAACATTATCATAACACAACTCCCTGCATTCAGTAAATTCTGTCAGCCCTTTCGTTAAACGGCATCAAATGGCCTCTCTGAGATTTTCCGAAGAAGTTATTACACATCGGGAGACAGACTTTAAAGAGCTTCTCCGTGACTTACCTGCATGCTCCAGTTAACGTACATTATTAAGCATCCTTATTTTAGCGCATGTCAGCAGTTTATTGGAAAATTCAGCAAAACCATGAAATCTGGAAATATAATCAAATCCATGAACCCTCGAATACGACGCTCTAGCGCTAGGCCAGAGGCGAATTAAAACATAGGCGAAGTAGGAGGTGTTCTAAGGCACAGCGGTTTGTTCGATCCCACCCGAGGGGAGGAACGCAACTTGTCTAGCATGAGAAAGTGTAGGGCCCCCAGTGCTTTCAGGTGCGACAAGAACAATGTGCTTCCTTTCTCTAACTTAACTGGCTCTAATAAATAATAGAAGTACATTTTCAGTTCCCTGGGGCTCCGCACTGAGCAGTTGCACAAGGCCCCACAAAATCTTAAACTACCTCAGTGGTTAACCACTGATATTGTCATACATAACGCTTAGAACTTCACACATATTTCATACAACCGTAGACTCATTGTGACCTACGTTTTCCACTTGTCGCACCCGCTATCCTGTCCCTATTTACATTGATTCCACAGACATGACGAACGAAGTATAGTTAAATTTACACATTCTATAGTTGGTAGCCTCGCATTCACCACAGTAAAGTTTTACTACATTAACACGGTTAACAACACTGAGTTTCAGTAACATTATTTTTCACCCAGTCCCACTGGAACAGTAAATACAGGGCCTACATTTGTATCTTTAATATAGTTCAGACGGTAGAAGGGACCTCGATTATTCTGTCGATATATCGATTTGCTGTAGCTATAACTAGTGTCGTATTTTTCAAGTTCGTGGAAAAATAAGAAATACACCTGGAGGGTGAGGCTTGTATAAAACATGCCACAGTGGCTGTAGCTCAGAGCACTTAGGTAGAATGGATCCCAAACATTAAACCTACTGCAACACGTATGACGGTACTAGTGACGTCATTATAACGATCTGACTGGACATGAACACGTATCATACGCGAAGTGTTACTTCGTTGGCATGGCGACAAAGTGACATATGTCACTGACGTGATAACGATCCAGTCACGGATAACAAATGTGTTTATTATATGCAGGTTTTCATTCTTTCTTCATTTATTTATGTATTTGTGGTTTAGATGACGAAGCTGTATTTCTCACTATATAGTGTGGATGATTTAATGAACAGTGAATTACAAAAGGACATGGAAGGAAAAGGTTGTTGCCTAATCTGAGGAACTAACCCGAAATTTTCTTGCAGGGACTGAGGAAACCCACTCTCTTTATTGAATACAAGTACAGTTATGAATTTCTCATCAATAAATTACATTAAATCAAGCCCTTGAAAAGTCAATTTAAAAAAAAAATGAAGGTAAAGCTACAGGTAACGTTATATCTGTGCTAAATTGAGTAGCATGCCATGAAGACGTATAGGGAGTGAGGGTACAGCACCATAAATTCTAACCTCGACACCAGACGGAGGCGTGTGGTTAGTTTCACGTCCCATCCATTTTAGCCCAGGGGAATACTCCTGATATACATTTGAGAGGAATCTGATTGAGCCCCATGGTCTGTTAGCGCGGTGGCGAGGAGAAGAATCTCTGCCGCCGAGAATCGAACTCCGGTCGTCCAATTCGTAAACTTGTCACTGAACTATCCCAGCTCTCGACTGTGAGCAGTTTGGTGCGGCGGTAACATCCTAAGCTTGTATTCGGGAGGTATACGGTTCGAATCTTGGCTGAACTGCACGCTATCCTGGCAAAAGTTGTCATAAGTTTCTACCCAGTTTCTCCAGAAGGACACCAGAACAGTGCATTAAAATACGTCACGTCTACTTTCAAATCTTTGCATATTAATCATTCATATCAACCTTCATATTTCCTTCGATCTTGCATAATTGCTACAGTTAACACATCGTCGTAAAGTAACGTACGAGTATCCATACCATGTTACTAAATTCCATTCATACTTAATTGCGGTTTCCGAGAAAATCATGCATCGATCAAAATTTTACCAAGGGCCATTTCCGTCTGTTTTTATTAAGGAATCGCATGGTGAGTTCCATACGGGCTAATTTCTTGTATGTTAATATTTTGTATACTCTTAGGAGACTTGTGACATGTGTCAGAATATTCATCAGTATTCGAGCTGACTTGTTGAGTATTTGGCGCACGCTGCTTTTCGTCGGGTTCCGGATTTAAGGGTCAGCCTCAACGCACAAATTCTATTAGGAATTCCAGCGACTGATAAATAATTATGACATTGGGCTGCATGCGATCGGACAGGAATAGCGCAGATACGGGCCCTCGCGAGGTAATACTCCTCGTAACAGGTTGATCAAGCTTATTTTCGATCGATTCGACTGTTTACTCCCTTTTGTCCGAACTGGCCGCTGTAATTAGTGCACTGTTCTGAATTGCAGGTATGTTATAAGCTTTACGCTGGCCAGTTACGTGTGCCATTTCCGTCCTAGCCAGGGGGGGGGGGGTGACGAAACAAAAGCGCAAATACATAGTTTAAATGAAATAGACATATTTTTTATTTCAAAAGTAAATGTGAAGACCTCCTTGAAGACAATTGCCTTATCGTGGAGAGGTCTGCGCACGCCAATGACCAGGAGAACTATGCTGGCAGTACAGTAAACTTATAGTAGGGCCACCCACGCCAGACAGGTTTAAGGATAGGGGTGAGTTGAGCACAAACCTTAATTCTCCAGGTTGAGGGTTCTGCGTGGGGATAATAATAGCACCCCGGAAATAATCTACTATTACGACACACCCAGAGCCTATGCAAAAGGATAAGACCCACAAAGGACTGTGGCGCTAGTAAAGAAAAAGAGGAGAAAATAAGATTAAAATGTATCTTAAACTGAATGTGTTGGATATTATGGACTGCATTAATGTAGCTCAGGACAGGGACAAGTGGTAGGTTCTTATGAACGTGGTAATGAAAGTCAGTGTTCCATAATATGATGGGAATTTCTAGAATACGTGAACGAGTATTAGCTTCTTAAGAAGGGTTCTGCTCCGTGGGGTTAGAGTGGAGCCATGACTTAACGATACCTGGCACCGCCTGCTTATTACACAACACATCCAAACTTGGGTGGAAGAATGTAGCACTGTTGTCAGATCATTTCAACTCCCAACCTGGAAAAGTGCAGCCGCAATATTTTACTGATCAGAGTACATATTGGTGTGAATGGAGGAACAATGCTTGCGAAAAAACAAAACTGGCAATATACTTGGCCAATATGCGACTGTAACCAATGTTGTTTCGAGACGGATAGTACCGACGTCAATGTCAGCCAATGAGAGGCAGCATTATATCGCAGTCGGAATATAATTAATGAGTTAATTGGTTCTTTTCTAGTTCACGCCTCTTACTTGTCTCGATTTCCGCTTACTGTTGAAGCAAATCCACTGATGCAAAATTTATATTTTCTATGCACTTCGCTTAGAATAGTGTACGAACAACGTTTCGTATAGAACTTACAGATCTCAACTCAGAGACAGTTTATATGTAACAGTTTTCTGTTTGATGAGCAGTATCAGAAATCGGATGATATTCAACTTGAACTTCATGTCAGATATGGGTTAATGAGATCCATGCGGGTCAGAATTAACGAGGGCTGACTGACAACTTTTACGCAAGACTGCTAATATCACGTTTTATCGCGACTAGTCCAGTAGTTGCAGAAGTGAAACATCGGACAGATGGACAGCCAGACAGACCAAAAGACGGGTAAACATCACTTCCACCTTATATGTCCATTTTATACACTTCATACCAAACATCCGAAAGAAATAACGCACAATGTTCTCTGTGCAATTGCTATCTGCATAATTAGTTCGACACCAGTCAGAGTCGATTATTCTGAGAATGTTCGTGTTGTATTCGTGGATAATGGGTTAACATCAGCAGGGTTTGGACAGGAACCATACTTCGAGAAGGGAGTTCAAGGGCTAAAACGCACTCAATATCTGGCACAACACGATGAAACCTTAGTTCGCTGCTGGGTGTTGGCATTAATACTTTATATTCGAGAGATGCCGGGTTTAAATTCCGGCCCAGATATCACGTATTGCGACAGGCTTCTCCATTGTGCTCAACAGTCACCCAGATAATGCTGGGGAAGTATCTGAAAACAGGTCACCACCACCGCACTGTTTATTCCTCCCAATGCACCATCAAACAATTCGATGGCATATAATCTAAGTCGTTCAGTTATAAATACGCTGTACGGTCAATATGCTGTCGCGCTGATGGCTTTAACAAATAGGAATCAAGGGAGCCTTTTTCAAAGTTTTAAAGATTTCAGCTAAATAACTTCTCCCCGTGCCTGAGACACGGATGACATATACCGGCACAATTCTGTCTGTAAAAAGAAACCACTGACTATATTTAAAAAGCTTCTTGGAAATTACATTAACCCTTTAAAGCTTAGTGGTTAGAATATGTACCACCTGATTTAACAGCATTTTCCTCGGAGTGTCTTTGTGTGCTTGGTTCCATTTCCATAATAAACATCGCTGCTTTCCCTAAAAGAGCAATAACCGGTTGTACTTTGTAGCGAAGACGTAGTGTGTTTTCTATGAGGTATGAACTGAATCTTAAATTATCTTGAATGGATTCAGCCTTTACAGGGTCAATTTGTGAACATCTGAATCATTTAAATCGATGAAATGTAGTATGAATGTAGTATGCAAACAACAGTGAAAGCAAGGTTTCGGGTATTTGTGGTCTTACGCCGTTTAATGAGCGGGACTGCAGGTTATAATCCCGTTCCGCTCATGTGTGCATGTTCTGCCGTTGTCAGTAAAGGTAAGGTAAAGTTGTCCCTGTGGCTATCTAATTAAGCACTATGCCATGAAGGCGTATGGAAGAGTGGATGTATAGATCCACATTTTCTTGACCTCGGCACTAGCTGGAGGTGAGTGATCAGCTTCACGGCCCGGCCACCTTACACCCAGGGAAAGAGTTCCCGGTACCCATTGGATAGGAGATCCGGTGGACCCCAGAACCGGTCTGGACGACGTGGAAGGGAGAAAACTCTTAACCCTACCGAGGCTCGAACACCGACGCCTCTGTCGTTCAGCCCTTAGCCAGTCGCTACACCCACTACACTATTCGCTGGGTATAATATACATAATCTCTGAAGTTGAATAAACTTTCATTAACTTCAGAATCAATTAATCAATCTAAAGGGAAAAGAACAGGCTGAAATGAGGTCACAAACGAAGGGAAAGACCGGAAAAAGTAGAAAGGTCTTTACAACGCCCGTACGCCATTAGTTAGATGAAGAACGGTGATGTGGAACACAGATATGTCTCACTCGACGCAAAACGTACCCAACCATGACGCGTGAAGTGAAACTTGCAGAGCGCACCACTGCCCCGAGTCAGGTTCGAACACGCGCTGCGTGTGCCGGCACACTCCATCGATCCGCATGTTCAGGGAGCAGACGAACGAACTGCCTGGGAGGCGCTAGAACGCTCAGTTACACGAAGCGTCTGGAAAAGTCTGCTGCAAACCAGGAAGGATACACAACATTCGCATTTGCAACAATCCAGTGCCTCCGCTGTTCACAATATCCTAACAGCGCCTATGTGTCACTTTCCTAAGGATTATTTACTTATTTATGATTGTATTTATTTGTTCTATTTAATTACATGCACACAGCGATGAATAACAGAATTATTAATTAACAAGGAACTGGAAAGGATATGGAAGGAAGAGGTCACTGTATGATTTCATACAATATTTCGGCATTTTCCAGGCGGGAGTAGAGAAATCTATGATAAATATCAGCCAATATGGTCGATTCCAACCAAGATTTGAACCAGGGACCTCATGAATGTTATCAGAATCGGTGGCGCTTGAATTAACTCTATCAACATCCGCACTTCACACGGATAAGCAGGAGGATTATAAAAATCTCCATCACAATAACCGGCAATATGGCTGAGATTTTAATCTGGTGTCTCCAAATCAAAATCTGCTGAGGAAAACAAGTAATTAAATATATTGGAAACACGTGTTAGGCAGCGTCAATCGTTGCTGGGAAATAATTAGATTGCAGAAGAGCAAAACAATTGCTGTGACAGGACACAATAATGGACGGTGCTGCTTGCCACGTACTGCGGACAGGAATGAGTAATATCGTTGCCTAGTGGCCAGCGACCATGCTTCACATTAGCAATATACCGTGTTCGAATCTTGGCACGGGGATCGGCTATCCTGACCAAAGTTTTACGGGGTTTCCCTTATTCTTCCGCAAAAGTCTGAAATAATATTAAAGAATGTCATTATTACTTATTTTATGTCCTTCCAATTTCTCATTCTCGTGTATATAAAGAGCATGTAACGCATGTCATTAATTATTTCCATGTTAAGAACCCATCACTGGATGTTTATTCCGCACACGCCAGAAGAGTGTAGAATAAATAGTTATTAAATTGTACACCAGTCAGCATATTGACTTATAGATTGTACAATCTGATTGTCAACAAAGGAGAGAAATAAGAAAAATGTTAAGAACCAGACATCTCGTTCAAAAATAAATATCGCCTGTTGTGCCCTTTGCAGCTTCTTTGTACATTCCTATATGTAAGGTAAGGTAAGGTAAGGTAAGGTAAGGTAAAGCTAAAAGTAAAGGTAAAGTTGTCCCTGTGCTTAACTACGTGTAATTAAGCACTATATCATGAAGGCGTATGGGGGAGTGAATCACATTTTCTTCACCTCGGCACTAGTTTCAGGTGAGTGGTCAGCTTCAAGCCCCGGCCGATTTAACCCCGGGGCTAGAACCCCCC
>NW_019727402.1:1051104-1066992 GCF_002891405.2 Cryptotermes secundus | reverse complement strand
CGTCCAGCCCGTAGCCAGTCGCTATACCGACTGCGCTATCCTCCGCCCCGGATGAACAAAAGGTTTATACCTGAAAACACGACAAGCAGCAAACCGCACCACTTTCACATAAAGGACATCGTTACACGGATCCTTTCGTTTTGTTTCTTAATTACACCATACTTTCTCGATAGCAAAACGATATTTCATAGTAAAAAAACGTTAAAATAATTGCGAATGGTGAACTGAGAAGGATGTGGAAAGAAGTGGGTATGTTATGTTTAAAAAGTTTATCCCAATTTCTGCATGACAGACTGAGGTAATCGGCGAAAATTCTCGTTCTCGATAGTCGCATCCAAGCTGAGAATCGAACCCGAGATATCCCGAATATGAAGAAGTAAACCAAACATTCAAATACGAGTTTCGGTGGTCCTCTCTCCTAATCCTAACGACGACAGAAACTCCTACATAGATGCCGTACGTACTGAGCTACCTCCTGCTGTAAGATGAAGTGACCAGTGCCTCAGAATATGAGGCCCTATATACCGAAAATGTAAGAATCGCTTCTTTAAAAAAAATCTGCTTTTGTGTGTCACCTTGCCTTTCTTTCTTTTGTGATGGTGATCGGTTGGCCGATAACCTTCCTACCTTTTCGCTGCGAGGACGCCAGGCGTCGCATGCTGCACGAACGAGACCGAGCGGCGTCTGTCCTTGTAGAGGAACTGACAATGCTCGGTCCGCATTGCCACCCACCGAGATCGACGCGTAACCCTTCTGCAACCGTATCTTTATATGAATGATCTACATTCCCCCGAATGTGGCCACCAGACATTTCTCAAAACTACATTACTCTTGTGGTTGTTGGTGGAGGTGGTGCTGGTTCTAAATTCTGTCCTACTCTTTTGGAAACTGCTGTTCTTCGAGTACCCACTCGGTGTAGCAGAGACTTCGTTTTGTTCAGTGTCTGCTCATGTAAAAATTATTCTTCTGTTAGATGCGCTTCAGCTGCTAATATTTGCAGTGACGTTGACGTATTCAGAGCGAAAATGGTTTTATCATACTTTATAATGATTAGTTCTTCATATTAAAATATTAATTGTACTCAATTAATTACATATTAATAACAATTAAATTCATATTTAATTCCTCGTCTCATAATGGCTGGTGCTATTCTACTTACTTAATTTTAGTACTGTCGAAATAACATAAGTTACCATGTGTTACTTTCTTTGTTTGTGTGTGTTTGTTTCCATTTTTGTTCGTGTTTATTTTATAATTTGCCATAGGGCGGCTGAGTAAGTGCGTAAATAAATAAATAACTGGATTGAATCGAGTCGAAATACGCATATTAGAAGAATTATTAGCCCTTCGGCTGTTCAACTGACCCTTCAGTTGTTCAGCGAGCACGTAAATAAATAATTAAACTGAATTATTTTCCCTGAGGTAAAGCTGCTGATGACCGGTCACGGTAGCTGAGCGGTCTAGGGCATGAACTGTCTTCGCTCGCTCGGAAGCCGGGATCGTGGGTTCGAATCCCACTAAGGGCATGGATGTTCAGTGTGTTTGTGTGTGTGTGTGCGCGCGCTGTGTTTATGTACAGGTAGAGGCCTTGCGACGAGCTGATCACCCGCTCAAGGAGTACTACCAAATGTCGCATATCTAGTAAACCGAAGTGAAACGGAGAGGTTCATAGAGGTACCCCAAGGCCCAAATTAGGGCTGTAGCGCCAAGGGGGGGGGGGACTGCTGGCATGTGTAGCTGACAATTTACCTCCCTGAGATATCAAGGTATAGAATCCCTGAAATTTATATCCAGACTCCATGTATGCCTTCATAACATAGTGGTTAGGGACTGGGACAACTCCATCTAAACCTCTGTGTTACCATCACCACTGTTTAATTCATAATGTTTTATCACATGATGATCTCTCTCAGAGCAGATACTTCAAAAAACTCAAAGACATAATTCAATTGTCACCAAGATTTACTGTGTACTTCCTGTACAAAAAGTGCCTACACGTCAGAATTATTAAATAGGATATGTTTACTTTAAAGAACGTCTATAAATTAAGAATAATATAATCCTCAATTCTCATTTCAAATTCACGCTCCGCATTCTAAACTTTATGAAATACCGATGACATCCAAGAGGGACTTCGAATGAACACCGCTGCCCGTAAGTAAATTAGTGTACGTTTACCTGTCATACATATTTTGTTGTGTTTTTACCTCACAAGTGCGAAGCAGCGACACTGGTTACTTTTGTCACGTCACTTAAACACAAAATTTGGAAATACTGGCGACAAGGTTTATATCGATTTTTCTTCATTACTTCATGGCTTCGTTAAGAACCCTGGTCGTTAGTAATATCTCCTACAAAAATACTGCGTTATCGTACTAATGTTGCACGTAGAGAGATTGGTTTGCAAGGCGTGTCTCTAGACCTGATTTACATAAGCGTTAATTTCGTCCAACTTTTATTCATGCTAGGCCCAAGGGCTCTCGTGGAAATGAGATTTATAAAATTCTGCAGCACACAGAACTACATACTGGAATCTGTAGTGATGCACTGTTTCACGTAGGTATGATAGAAAAGACTGCGACCCGAAGAGGTCATGACAGCGGTACTGTGGCTACTGGTAAAAGGTAAAGTTGTTAACTATTTAAGCACTACGCCATGAACGGGTATGGAGTGGATGTATAGGTACACGTTTTTTGACCTCGACACTAGCTGGAGGTGAGTGGTCAGCTTTACGGCCCAGTCGCTTTAACCCCGGGGAAACGGTACCTCTTTTATAAGAGGTTGGGTGGACCCCAGACCCAGTCTGGACGACGTGGAGAAGAGAAAATTCTTGACTCTACCGGGAATCGAACTCCGACCTCTGGCTTGTCAAGCCCGTAGCCAGTCGCTATACCGACCACGCTCTCCTATGGCTAACTTTTTCGTACAGGATGAAGTGGACGGACCAAACGAAGAACGACTCAGACAAGTCTGAGGGAAATAAAATCGAAGAGCTACCATTAAATTGGTCTCTCTCGAGCTCAAAATTTATTCAGTAATACGCCTACAGAGACAAAGAGGAGTTAGAACTGATACAGGCATTAACTGATTAATCAGTGAAGACAAAAGAACAAGATGGCACTGCTGGAACACCTACTGACAGAATAGTTTCACAATATCAGCCAGGAAGACTGATCATAGGGAACTATAACAAAACCATGCATATACATATTAAAGAACGCAGATAAACTGTGAGAAAAAACAGGAGAAGCTATACGTTCGGTTAACACATAAAGTTTCATTGTTGGCTTGAACTTGTTCTTCATTAAATCATTCGCGTTCTTTTTTTGTTATGTAACAACAAATTTATTAAAATGATAGATTTTGTTTAGGTAGTTTTTATCTAAACTGTAAGATGATAAAATGACAGCCGTGTGAAATATTTGTTCTGACACTGAAGACTGAATAAAAATTATAGGGAAGCATTTGAAATCTGGAATTGTGAGAGACTGTAAATCGTTACCTTACATGCAAAAACGAAAAAATATTTGTATGCATTAAGAAGCACCAATACTATCACTTAATATGATCAATATCCTTGGTCTTAAATTAAATAAAATTTATTAAATAAAATAAGTAATACCAATAACTTACGAGTAAATAAATTATTTCTTTAACTTCTATATAACTCACGAAAATATGCCATATGTTTTTGTGTATGTGGGTAGGTTATTTTATGACGCTGTCGACATCTATACTACATACATACAGCGTCTCATAGTAGGATTGAAAAGGCTTTGGAAGGAAACGGTCGTGGCCAAATAGAGATTCTATCCCGGCATGTGTCCAGGGACTGAGGAAAACCAGGAATAACCTCAAAATAACAGGTATCGCCGCCGAGACTCCTAACTGCGTAATTCATGAAGCCATATCACAGCGGCAACCAAATACAACTGGTGTAGAATATATACCGCTGTCTAATTAACGGAACAGAGAGGAATGGCTGTAAGACAGTTACGCCTTATGCGGAATAATTCAGGAACCCTAGGAATGAGGCTTCACTATTACACCTCTTTATTATTACTATTATTATGCTTAAATCCAGCGGATAGTCTAGCCTTATCTGTGGTTTAGTGGTCAGAGTTCCCGGCTATATAGATCCAGAGGTCCCGGGTTCGATTCCCGGTGCTTCCAGATTTTCTGAGAAGTAGCGAATCTGTAACAGGGTCCACTAATCCTCGTTGGGATAATTGAGGAGCTACTTGAATGGAAAAGTAGCGACTCCGGTCTAGAAAACCGAACGGACGTGGGGATCCGTTGGGCTGACCACGCGACACCCACTTTCCGCAAAAGTTGGTACTAACTTCGCCGACAAGCGGCGGTCGCTCGGTCGGTATAGTTCGCTTGCGGACTACAAGCCACCGAGTTAGTTTTATTATTATATATTATTATTATTACGGATCTACGGCCCTTTGTTGGGCCTTGGCCGCTTCTTCAGTTTCTTGATCCTACACAGAGTCGGTAGAACCTCCTGGACGGGGGATAAGCCCGTCGCAAGGCCGCTACCTACACAGAGAACAGCACAAAAAATAACGCGCATAATATAGACATCCATGCCTTGAGTGGGAATCGAACTCACGACCCCAGATTTCGAGCGGGCGAAGGCAGTCCATGCCTCAGACCGCACCGCCACTGTGGTCAGTTCATCATTACATTCAGTGTGTGTAAAAGCCATTATGAAATTTATGTTAAATTATGATTCAGTGTAAAGGACGTTTACTCTTTTTTGTGAATCATCACTGCAGTTAGATCGATTTTAAACAAATTAATCAACCAATCGAAGGAAAGGGTACCACCAACGTGAAAAGGTCAACCGCCTACACTTCAAATATACGAAAGAACAGTAGTTCTCGGAAAACTCGTTTAGAATAAAAAGTATCCCAGCCTGGATCTGAATATGATAATTCAGAACACAAATCAAACTGCTCCTAACGACAATTTCTCTGTCCGTGGTAGCATAGTTGGTTGAGGCACCATGCTACAAGCCGGAAAGTCATGGGTTCGAGTCCCGATGAGGTGGATTTCTTTCAATTGAACTAATCCTTCCAGCCGCACTATGGCCTAGGGGTCGACTCAGCCTCTAACAGAAATGAGTACCAGGAATCTTCCTGGGGGGTAAAGGGCGGCCGGCGAGTAAGACTGACAACTTACCGCCATCTATGAGCCGACTGTTTAGTTAATCTGGAACGAACATCGTCTCACAACCCTACGGCCCTCCATGGCCTGTTACAGGGAGCTCTTTACCTTTTTACGTTCAAGAGGTATAACGCAATATATTACGAGTACATATCTATCGAGGAAATAACCTGTATTGGGAACTGAACCTCGAACATCGTAATGGAGGCCACCTCTCTGCAAGTCTCGACACAGGTGATAGATTGTCCAGCTCTCATGACGTACGGAGGCGCTCAATATTGTTGGAATTTGTCTCTGAGACCGTTCCCTCGTTTTCTAGTATTGATCTCTGGCGTCACCAGGTCACGAGAGTGCTGGCCCATTCTGTGTATTGCAGCGATAGGCCGCACAGCCTTGCGCAAACTTTCTGGACTTGTCAGTGTTGTCTGTCTTACGCTGCAATAAATATTCCATAAGTACTTTTGTAGCTCTGACAATACAGTCGGAACTCTTTTCTTGAGTGGGGGTCGCAACGTAAAACACACTCCAAACGTGACGGCTTATAGTCTGGTATAAGTAAAAAAAAGTAAAGCTATCCCTGTAACAGGCCGTGAAGTCCCATAGGGTTGTGAGATGTTGAGGGTCCAACATTATCTAGACAATCGGCTCAAAGGTGGCGGTAAGGGTGTCAACCTTACGCGCCGGCCGCGCTTTACTCCCCAGGAAAATTATTTAATTAATTCCTGGTACTCATTTCTGTTAGAGGCTGAGTCGACCCCAGGGCCATAGTGCGGCTGGAAAGATAAGGTCAAATGAAAAAATCCAATGACCTCATCGGGACTTGAACCCGCGACCTTCCGGCTTGTAGCATAGCCCCTCAACCAACTACAGATTTACTAATGTTTGGCACTAACTTCGCCGACAAGCGACGGTTGCTCGGTCGGTATAGTTCGCTTGCGGACTACAGGTCACGGAGTTGGTTTTAGTCGAATCTCCATCTTCAGGGTATACCGTGAAAAATATTTTTCCTTCTACACACATTCACTTCCGTCTTAAATGCAAATTTTATTTACAACTAGTCTTTAAAAATAATTATTAAAGATTAAAAACAAAAACTGAAAATTAAAATTGCTGTGTTTCGGCAGTACTCGGACCATCCTCAGGCAACTATCCAACTTGTCGAAATTACACTGAAAGTACAGTGTAGCAATTTCGACAAGCTGGATAGTTGCCATCTTCAGGCAACTATCCAACTTGTCGAAACTGCTACACTGTACTTTCAATGTAATCAAGATTAATTATTTCCTACGTTAAAATATTTCAATGTCTTCCATTTCTATCATCCACTCATTAAACATTTGTTTGAGAAAGTCACTCGTTACGTTTCCTGCCTTCCTCTTGAGCAGTTTATGTTTTCAATTTAATGTTTAATTTTTTTTTGTTTCCTTTTGTCTTCCTTTTTTTTTCGCCTCCTATCCAATGTGTCCCGGAAGCTACTTGCAGCTACTCAAGAACTTTCCAGCATTTTATGGAACCTGAAGGTTCATTACCGTGTTCACAAGAGCCCTCCACTTTTCCCTATCCTGAGACACGTCAATCCAATCCACACCATCCCATCCTATATCTCTAAGATCCATTTTAATATTGTCCACCCACCTACGTCTTGGTCTTCCTAGTGATTTTCCTAAAAGGCTTTCCCACCAACCTCTATATATTATAACGATTAAGAATATGTGGAACTGTCTTATACATCTTCCTGAAGGCAGTGCCTTTTATATTAAATGCTAGATTCTAATATAAAAGAAAATTCAGTTTCAAGAATGTGTCTGGGAACAGTTAATAATTCACTATATACCTATATGGAAGTGTATTTACTTCTATAATTGGCCGCGTCATAGTTCAAGCGGTTAGTCGCTGGCTTCCCATCGCGGCGGCCCGGGTTCCATCCCGGGTCTGGTCAAGTGGGATTTGTGGTGGACATAGTGGCGCTGGGGCAGGTTTCCTACGAGTACTTCGGTTTCCCCTGCCAATCTTCATTCCACCAATTGCTCCACAATCACCCTCACCTATCATCTGGGGCTGGTACAATAGGCCAGAAGTGGCCGCAGTACAAGGGTCTTAGTCCTACCCCACCAGCAATAAAAAAATAATACTTCTATAATTAGTAACGCGTCCATTTTGAACTTTAACTAACAGACTACTAACGGATCGAGAGTGATAAGAGTGTTGCTTTATTGTTCACGGGGGAGCGTGTGAAAGCGTAATAAAATAAATTTATGATACATGTGGCATACTTGTTATATTATGATTGTACTTAGTGCCCCTAATTCAAGAGAGTATGAACACAAAGGGCGGCCGCGCAGTATACAATGCCACTTATAAACATAACGATAATATTTAAAAATAACTGATAGCTTTACTTCGTCGAAGGGTGAGATACACTGTACGAAGTAGTGGGGAAGGCATAAAAATTAATTTTAGTTGTTTCCTTAAGGGAAAATAGGTGAGCCCAAATTGTTCTATAAGTGAGAACTTATAATATCCTCGTTTAAATTTTACTTTGTTCTTCCAGGCCTCAATAATATTAATATGGATTTAAATAGCGCATTTAATAATACATTTCAATAAGGTTTTTCAAGAATAGGAATATACTACCAAAAATCCAAATTACCAAATAATAAGGTGATGAACATAACTCAAGTCCCATCTCCAAGCAATTATTTCCAGTACAAGCGTAAGTTAATGACAGTGGCATTGGGGCAGTTTTTTATCACTTCGGTTTTCCCTGTCCAATATCATTCCATCAACGCCTCACACTCATCTTTCGTCAGACTCTGGTACAATAGGTCTCCATTTTAGGCCCCAGTCCCAACAAACACAGTTTCACCCCAGTCTTACAGTTACAAATGTTAATGACATATAGGCTCTGCTTATAAATGGTCGCTCTACATTCTCAGAAACAAATAAAATCCCTAAATAAACTGTGGACAAATTTCATGTTAACAGCTATTACTATTCGGCGTACACAGTTATAAACTGTTAACGACCCTCAAGAAACAATTAAAAATTTCTGTTAATTCTGCTATTTACCTTACAGTTTAACACTGTGAATCACTGCCTTCAGATGGTCTTCATGAATTTGTTGCAATTTGCGACAAATAAGTCTTCACTTACCTGAAACAAAAGAAAAATACACATCATTCAAATGTCAAAAGTTACAGACATCACTCTTAGTACAAAATGCTAATTATATCTGTCCCTGCTTCCCACAATCCGTGGGAGAAGAGATCAAGGGTAAGACGTGTACCTCTCCCACAGATCACCTTGCATTTCCTTAGGTAAAACAGCGCCGGTAGTTACAAATACGTTAACAAAGAAACTACAGTCACCTCAAGTTGTTTAAGTCTACACAGCCGAAGCCTTAGCCAACTGATATCACTACAAGGTATGTCGTAAAAATGTATGCAGAGGTACGATTCTGTCTACTGTGCATCAAATAGCGAATGTATCTAACTTAGAATATACTAGTATCTGGGGGCGCAGAAGAAGATGGTTATGTAATCATAAAACGAAGAGATATGTTCATTACACAAAAGATGACTATATAATTATAAAATATTATCAAGAACACAGCTGCGATATTTCTGATAGATATGGTATTTAAAATTATTATTTTAAAAAGCCACTTTCAGATACTTAAGCATAATGAAGCCACACTCCACACCCTACTCTATCAGCCCTCTCCCTTCGCCCACATTTCTGAGCTTCCATATTATTTATTTCCCATATGATGTAATGAAGGTGAAATTATTGTGGAGTGGCTGTACTGGAACCAACGGGGTAACTCACTACATGGAAAATCAAGGAAACTACAGGCCAGTCAACAAACCAAGAAAAGATGGAAATCGAAATGAGCTCCATTGGTTCGAACTGGAAGAGGGCACCCAGAATTGGGTGGAGGACGTCCTGTCATTTGTCGACAAACGGACGCAAGGTCTCCGTGAGGAAATGAACACAAAGATTGACACGTGACAGTATAATCGCGGGAAGGCGTGTTTAAAAAAAATCAGACATTCAAATTGACTTTGTATGCACGACATTAGAACATTAACGGAACAACTGTGACTATGCACCACAAGCGTTCAAGTTTAAGAACTATCATTCCACGCATAACACTTCAGTTATTTGGTTCCACTGAGTTCCATAACAGACAGAGATTTGTCCATGAAGAATGCTGATCGGTGGCTTTAACGGACACGTGTGTTTTCTTGCAGGCAAGATATAAGCCTTAAACAGCAGCACTGATTTTTAAAGGGTAAAGGAAAGAATGTCAAGCCATGAAGGATGAGATGGGCAGGGCATGTGGCACGAATGGGGGAAAGGAGGAACACACATAGGATATTGGTGGGAAAGTCGGAAGGTAGGAGACCACGGGGAAGACCAAGACATAGGTGGTCAATAATAAAATGGATCTTAGAGAGATAGGATGGTATGGTATGGATTTGATTGATCTGTTCAAGATAGGGACCAGTGGAGGGTTTTGTGAACAGGGTAATGAACCTTTGGTTTCCATAAAATGCCGGGAAGCTCTTGAGTAGCTGCACAACTGGCAAATTCTCAAGAAGGGCTCAGCTCCATGAGTGAAAGGAAAGAACATCACTGAACTGATGTCCTTGGGCACAGTCTTTTAACATGTTCTTTTAGTTTATAAACTCAAAACACAAAGGGCCTTCCAGAGTAAATGAGTGTTTAGATCCATAAACGCGGTAGCGTAGTTGGCTAAGGCTCTATGTTACAAGCCGGAAGATGGCGGGGTCGATTCCCGATGAGGTCATTGGATTTTTCAATTGACCTAATCTTTCCAGCCGCACTATGGTCCTGGGGTCGACTCAGCGTCTAACGGGAATTTGTACCTGGAATTTTCCTGGAGGGTAAAAGGGCGACGGCGGGTAAGGCTTAAAACCTTACCGCCATCTGTGAGCAGACGATCTAGAGCAGTGCTTCTCAACCGCCGGGGCCCATTTTTCATGAATACATATTTTATAGTGGAAATATTCTGATGAGAATAATATTTGTGTCGAGAAGCTCAGACACAGAACACCTAAATCTATGTAGCAAATCTCAGTGACCAAGCCGCATATTTTTAAACATGGAAGTATTCTGGAATGATCGAGAATTTTCAGACAGCCAAATCTTTCAACATTCTGGAAAGACAATACCGATGTTTATGACCAGTCATAAAAATTGCCTGCAAGCTGATTACAACAATGGGCGGCATATCCTCTGTTCTCAGAACTAAGGAAAATAACATCTGTGTTGCAAATGTCAGTGACCAATCAGCAAGGAAGTATAAAGAAAATGTATCCACTGAAATTGAAGATCAAGGTAGTCTGTATCCGGTTCTCAAATCTAGTAATACTGAATACTGTTTCTTCGCAGGTTCGCATTTCAGTGTGTAAATGCTTGTTTCGAAACCTGAGTGATTTAAATTTTAATATGAATAAGAGACAGGGGACTTTGTTTAATTTTGGTGTTAAGAAATCTCGTATTGAAGGTGTTTGTGACGCAACAAGTAGTGATTCATCTACCTCAAGTTTACATAGCGATCTCCAGGATGTACAAAATGAAGGGAAAACACCCAGCACACAGAAGAAAAGGTCTGCATCCATTCGTAAGTACATGGACAGCTACTTAAAATTAGGTGTTTCGCCGACAAGTTGACATCCTTCTTCTTCTTCCCCTACACAGCTGACTTCTATGGTGAGTGACAATGCATAAATATTTTTCTCACTGCCGTTTTTTTTCAAACCAACATCATTAAAATCAATTTAATAATACAATAATCAGGTTTACGCTGAATGACATAAGTTTTTGGTGATCAGCATGGGATATGTCAATGAAAATTAGCACAAATTAATTTAATGATGTTGGTCTGAGGAAACTACAATATGCTACAAGATTACATTAGTCCAGTGATTGATAACTAATTTAAATGTAATTTTATATTTGTCAACATGCCACACCGTATACATACGAGTAAGTGTACTAATACTCTTTATGATTATGATATAATTAATTACTAATATTACGTTAGCTTAATGCATGAACTTTAACAAAACTGGAAAGGTATCTACGAGTAAATTTGTTGGGACTGGACCCTCGTCTTATAAAAAAGAACTTACTGGGCTGCGGTCTCATAAAGATTAAGAACCACTGGTCTAGAGGATGTGGCAGCCTCGAACTCTCATACCCCTAAGGGACTTCGCTGTCTGTAACAGGGATAGTTTTATATTTCTTTATTGCTAGTGGGGTGGGACTAAGTCCCTTGTACTGCGGCCACTTCTGGCCTATTGTACCAGCCCCAGATGATAGGTGAGGGTGATTGTGGAGCAATTGGTGGAATGAAGATTGGCAGGGGAAACCGAAGTACTCGGAGAAAACCTGCCCCAGCGCCACTTTCTCCACCACAAATTCCACTTGATCAGACCCGGGATCGAACCCGGGCCGCCGCGGTGGGAAGCCAGCAACTAACCGCTTGAGCTACCTTTTTACCTTACTTAGATTTATAAACACACTCGATTTTGTGCTTCTTCGTTCTTTTGTGATTAGTAGCCATTAGGTTTTGTACACTTAGGTGCTGTGGTCTAGAACTCGTACTCCCTGAGCATGGCGGTGTACTGAGGTCCTCTAGAAATTAATTCGACAGACATCCGGTTCGAATCTGGACAATGATATAGGCTTTATTATGTAGGTTTCCTGTGTTCTGGGATGTGGCACCGTGTAGATATTGTTTAAACCGGCATTACGGAGGAACGTCAGTTTACACAATATCTACACAGCGCCACATCCCAGATGACGGCATTCTTTATAATCACCGCCGTAAAAGTTTCAAATCTTGCATAGGTTTTCTGTGGTGTTTCTCAGTTCCTCCATGCATATGATAAGTAAACACTATGAAATAAGCCGCTTGCCCATGACAATCTTCCGCAAATACCACCAGGCGTCGTTAAGTAATCTATCAGTCAATCACCTTTCAAATCTGATGAACTGTTTACTTGCAAAATGTTGCAGAAAGTGGAGATGATATCTCTTAGAATCCGTTCTAGCAGCTGCACAAATAATAAAACTGTAAAATTAAAACGGTCCCTCGTTTGTCACACCACCCGACATTAACAAATTTAAGCGTAATTAAAAACACGACTTCCTTCCCATAAATGGAAATTATTCTTGTGTTTTCAGGACCCAAATGACATGAAAATGCTCCACTCGCTTAGTCCGGTCGGAGTAATCCAAAACGCATTTACATCCAGTAGGAAGGTGGCTGTCATCAAGTGAATGTGTCATAACCAACCGGAATTCTCTAGTCTGTACAGTAGGTTTCATAATTAGATACACAACCTGTATACTGCTGCGTTTCGTCCAATTACAACAAAAAGAAAAAAAAGGCTGTTATTCTTACTCGTACTTTGTCTCCGCTGTCATAGCAGGTCTCTTCTGGACTTTGAAGAGAATAATAGGAAATGAAAAACCCGTTATGAAGACCAACTGTGGAGATCAAGCGCATACATTCATACAGTTCTGTGTTACAGCCTTGCCGGGTAAATCTTGAGTTAGAAGCCAACGTTTCAGAGATCTGCCCCTTCTCCATGATCAGGATCGATCCTGGTAATGGAGACCGAGAAGATCCTAAAACGTTGCTATTTCAACACTGACACAGCCCACCACCAGAGAACACTCTCACGTGATTATTTGCCGCGAAAGCTTCAAATCCGATATTCGTGTTTTGCCTTGTCCTGTTGCTTTTGGGTTTAGCTTTGATATTGTCATGTGTATTAGTGACTAAAGACGGGGTTTGGATTGGTAATTGGATCTATTAACCACCTACAGGGCTTAACTGCATATAATTATTACATTATTGCTGATTTACATAATTTACAATCACGCCACGCTAATCTTCTCAGTCTACCACGTATTTCCAATAGTCTTCACTATCCGATTCCTGGAAACGGATTTATAACAAATGAACTGTTAGTCTCACTAAACTGCACACAACCAATATCGACGTACTACAGCACACCAAGTTTTCTAATTCTTCTTCTGGCCACACTGTTCTTCCCTTGGAACTTCAGAACTCAAGTCAAGTCAATTCAATTCCCATTCCCGTCTTCTCTTACATCCTCTAGGCATGGACCACGCACATAAAACACAGCCCCTCTACTGGTCAATGGTAGACCACACAGAAAACACGTGTCACGTGTCAGGCTCCGAGTTCATTGGTCCGCTAGCAACACTGGGCATGGCGCGGACGATATAGAAAACACAGCTTCGTCTATTGTTGCGTTTTTGACCGTGTTTACAGAGCTGTTTCCTGGGAAAACGATGATCAAATACGTTACAATATGTTTAGTAATGCATTTCTTCCCGGTTCCATAAAAGGCGGATTACTTTTGACTCGTCCAGCGACAAGCTACCTTACCACACGGGGTTAGATAGCTGATCTTGTAATTCTGGAAAATGTGTTGTGAAGACGGTATTTATATTTATGGCTATAAAGGATGTCTTCCAAAATACAATGTCCTATTACATAACAAAATCCTCTACTGTCTTGTTATTGGAAATATATTATCACCATAATATCGACCCATATTTACTACAATTATTTATTTCTATTTCTACAGAAGCGTTTCCAGCCTCAATGCTCACCGACATCAGCCATGCCCATACGTCCATTCACTCCTAGAAACTGCATAACACTCATTTCAGTTATAATTCTAAGCCAGTTTTTCTCAGACTGTGGTCCGTGGAGGTTCACCGGATGGTCTGTATGCGGTTTCGCAGTATAACGCATTAAACCATTTTTTTTTATCATACCAACATTGGCAAAACAGCCCTTTTTGAACCATACCCTTCCTTAAAAGATTCTGTCAGACTGCACACGATTTTCAGTTCTTTGTATTTCGCAATGTTTTTTTTTTACACAGCAGGGCCGTCAGCCTTCCGCCCAACCTCCAAACTGGAGGACCAGATCACTGTATTTATGTGTCCCAGTAAGAGGGTGGCCCAGTTATAATCCCAGACACTGGGTTCCCTATTCGTCGCCTTCTACGTACTACTCGCAAGGCTACGGTGAGGGTATAACTGAACTACCCTAGACTGGGGGTCATAATTACAGGGACCTGGTTTTCTATGTTGGGGGTTGGACAGAAGGCTGACGACCTTGCTCTGTAAAAAAATCCAAAGAACTGAAAACCGAATGCAGACTGGCAGAATCTTCTAAGGGCGGCTTACTTGCTTACTTACTTACTTACTTACTTACTTACTTATGGAGCTGAGCCCTTCTTGAGGAGAAGCCAAATCTGCAGCTACTCAAGAATATAGAAATATAGAATCCGAAGGTTTATTACCGTGTCCACAAGAGCCCTAAACTGGTCCCTATCGTGAGCCAGATCAATCCAGTCCATACCAACCCATTCTATCTCTCTAAGATCCATTTTAATATTGTTCACACACCTACGCCTTGGTCTTCCCAGTGGTCTCCTTCCTTCTGGCTTTCCCACCAATATCCTATATCTTCTAAGGACGGCTATGGCACAAACTTGGTCTTCCTTGTCGATGATGATGATGATGATGATGATGATGATGACGACGACGACCTATCGGCTACGGAGAATTTTACGATAGCTGATCCTTCCGCGTGTGCGCCGACCGCCCATGTATGGGTCCACAGTTGCCGAAAGTTTGAGAAACACTGCCCTTCAAACTAGTTTCATCATCCATAATTTAACCTAACCTTATTTTCTGCTATCCACATTAGATGCTGTTTTGAGAATCGCTGTTAGAAAATCAATATTCACTCTCATGTTAAAAACCTCTTGGACCAGAATTTAAAAAGTCGTTACACAAACCCGTTTCCGTCAACTTCTTTAAATGCTTCTTGCTATCTTACCATTCTGTTGAGTCGATCGCTAGCTGCAGTACGATACGGACGTCTTATAAGTGCACCGCTACTGAGACACATACTGCTAGTGAAATACGACGTACGCCTCAGGGCTATCAACAAACAGCAAGTACTTAATCTACGTAATATACTTATACACTTAATATAATTATTTATTATAATCCGCTTTAATAAACAAACAACAAATCGAAATAGAAATAAAGGCTAAAATAATAGAGTGCGGCCTAAGGCCAAGCTCCAGATCACACGCACAACACATAGTCAAATACGGACTCGTATGCATAGCAAAACCCATCAACATCATACATGCATATATCATCACCCTCCTTGACACAACCAGTCACAAATCAACAACATCAAATACACAGTACCGCAACATACTATAGTCAACCGACGAATACCACACAAATGTTCAATCCAAAGCAATTATCACATGAAGACTATCCACCACTACCAAGCCACTCCCAAAATGAATGGCATACGATTTCCTATAACAGAAAAAGAAACAGAAACAACGAAGAGCATGGAGAAAATCAACATCAAAAGAAGAAACAGGTTTATTGGCTAGACAACCCAACAACAACTAATATTAGATATGAAGGACTCTCTGAGGAAGAAATGGAAACAACAGCAGATATCGCAAAAAAGGAGCCAAAACCACCACCCATATTTGTGTCAGGCGTAAAAAACATAAAACCATTGATCCAACTGTTAGACGAACTAGCAAAAGATAGCTACACTACAAAAACATTAAGACATGATCAGGTGAAAATACA
>NW_019727402.1:1025797-1048563 GCF_002891405.2 Cryptotermes secundus | reverse complement strand
GCAGTGTTAAGAGTAGAATACTACCCAATACAATGGAAAATATCACAAATAATCATGCTGCCAAAACCTGGGAAAACACGAAAGAAGTAACATCCTACAGACCAATAAGTCTGATACCAGTACTATCCAAGGTACTAGAAAAACTACTACTGAAAAGAATAAAACCAGTGATAGAAGATCAAAACATAATTCCCAAACACCAATTCGGATTTAGAAACAAGCACGCAACTACGGAACAAGTCCATAGACTAGTCAACCAAATAAACAGAGATCTCGAAACAAAACGTTACTGCACAGCGGTGTTCCTTGACATAGAACAGGCCTTTGACAAGGTCTGGCACGCAGGACTATGCTACAAAATGAAACAGAAACTTCCGCATCAAATGTACGCAATTCTGAGATCCTATCTTACACATAGATACTACTTTGTAAAGCAACAGGAGGCATTAACAAACCTATACCCAATATCATCTGGCGTACGCCAAGGTAGCGTTTTAGGACCAATGCTATACTTGATCTACACATCAGATCTACCAACAACTAGAAAGACAACAACAGCGACGTTTGCAGATGACACAGCTATCCTGGCATCTCATACCAATCCTCTATCCGCATCCAGGAACTTACAAGACCACCTAAATAAAATTCAACACTGGCTGAAAAAGTGGCGTATGAAGGCAAATGAAAATAAGTCTACGAATGTAACGTTCACCATGAAACGCACTACCTGTCCTCCAGTAACGTTAAATCACTCTCAGATACCACAAGCAGAAGATGCCAAATACCTTGGTATACACCTGGATAAACGACTGACATGGCAAAAACACATTCACACCAAAAGAAAACAACTCGGAATAAAATTCCGACAGATGTATTGGATGCTGGGAAGGCAGTCGGAGCTATCGACAGAAAACAAGATCTTACTGTACAAAACCATGCTCAAACCGATTTGGACGTACGGAATACCATTGTGGGGATCAGCCAGTAACTCAAACATAGAAATTCTCCAACGATTTCAAAGCAAAGTATTACGAATAATAGTTAACGCACCGTGGTATGTGCCGAACACGGTACTACACAAGGACCTAGATGTACCAACAGTACGAGAGGAAGTAAAAAAAACAGCAAAAAGTATAAAATCAGACTCCAGGCCCATCCAAACGACTTGGCACAAAAACGAAGGGGAAATCAGGAGGCTAAACAGATTTAAACCATCAGATTTGCCCACCAGATTCGAATAATACAACACTTAACTGCATATAACTAAGCAGTTAAAATAAGTATTGAGCATGTTCATTGGAACATGCTCACCACGTCAAGTACCCTCTTTCCTTTTTCTATATGTAAATTAACCACAAAATGTACTTATTATCCACACTTAATGGATAGATTGTATAATTATTGGAGTTAAATAAAAAAAAACCATTCTGTTGTTAAAACGTAATTATAACGTTTGTAAACTCACTCATCTCTCCTCACGATGCAGTTACCTTCCACTCACTATTTCTGATCACTTCCTATGCTACTTGCTATTTGCCTGTTATCCTCTGATCACTTCCTCGTCAGATGCGTGTTTTCACGTTACACTGGTGTTGTTCAGTGACTACACTACTATTGCCAACCGTAAAACATTACAACTTTTTAACGCTTATTCAGGACACGATTTTGATTTACACACTGTCTGTTCACTGCTGCTCTGTCGTTACTGTACTTGTATAGATACATAATATTGTGTCCATGAGATATCCCTTTGGCATCACTTTAAATATTTCCAATAGCACCTATATCCTCCATTCTACTGTATCTGTACTGGCTCTTCCTATGAAAAGCATTTCAGTACGGTGCAACGCACATCCACCTAAAAGGACGACCCAGGGTGACGCATGCGCACAGCGTCCTGGTAACTATTACTCCTCTCCCTGTAACCCCTGAGTGAGAACTCAGTACATTTGGTAAACGCCCAGTGTCTAGAACAAGCTGGGTGCAACTGTACAGTCGCTCTAAGAAATCAACATCATAAGAACTCATTACGGGTGTTTACACTTTACAGCCGGGGTAGCGTAGTCGGTATAGAGACTGGCTACGGGCTGGAACACTGAGGGTTAGGAGTTCGAGTGCCGGTAGGGTCAAGAAGTTTCTCTTCTCCAAATGGTCCAGACTGGCTCTGGGGTCCACCCAACCTCCTATCCAATGGGTACCGGGTCTTTTTCCCCGGGTGTAAAGCGGCTGGGGCGTGAAGCTCACAACTCACCTCGAGCTAGTGCCGAGGTCAAGAAAGTGTGGATCTATAGAGCCACTCCACCATACCCCTTCACGGTGTAGTGCTTAATTCGTTGAGCAAAGGGAAAACTTTTCCTTTTACATTTTAATGGGGCAAAATAGGCTGACAAAATGCGCTACGGGTCTTCATCTGCAACACTGGAAAAGTTTTTACTTTCATCGAGTCCAACTATGATGATCTACAAATGGAATATATTAATCTTGAAGGACATGACAAATTTTCTGAAACCAAATTGTAAACCATGACAACGTATTAATAGAAGAGCTATACACCAACGGTCCAGTGACAAGAAGACTGAATAGAACATGGCCCAAGACATCACCAATCAATTAAATAGACTACATGTAAGAGAAACATCACCGGATGTTTCCCTCGCAAGCCAACCACCTACAACACATTTACTTAATACTCTAAAATGATGTAGATTGTGAACAGGCATAATAAAAAAAATTCTAACGAAATCATACAAAATTAATTGGCTTCATTATACTTTGTTATATGACTGTTGATATACTGTCCTTTGAAGCCAGTGCACTTACGCTGTCCAGTTCCAGGAATAATGAACACTGCCACTTGCATGAATGAGCTGTTGTGGCGCCGTGCAATTTGGTAGACTAGTTCCGACTTTCAGGGAAAGTGCTCCCTTTACATTCAGGTTGCCCTGAAGACGGAGAAAACACACTGTGCTTCCATTACTGAGAAAAATAGGTTAATAGTGTTCAGAAAAAAAATCGGTGCTTATGTTGAGACCGTTGAGACCATTAAGAAATATTTAACTACACTCTGTGGGCAATTTGTGGAACTTTTTAAAGTTAAAGCCGGTCACGGTAGCTGAGCAGTCTAAGGCATGTACTGTCTTTGTTCGCTCGAGAGCCGGGATCGTGGGTTCGAAACCCACATAAAGCATGGATGTTTGGTGTGTGTGCGTTCGTTCCTTGTCTGTGTCGTCCTGTGTTTATGTAGAGGCCTTGCGACGAGCTGTTCACTCGTCCAAGGAGTCCTACCGTCTGTAAAGTGATAAAAATGAAAAAAAAAAAAGCCAGCCTGGACAATAAGAGGCACGGATTAGATAAGCAAATAAAGTTTAATGTTAAAACAGGCAACATGTATAATAACTAATGTGCCCTCGTATACTGTACCACTCTACATAACCGTCAATGTTCAATTAAACCACCAGATATTCCAATGGGTTTGTAAAGATAATATTTACTTAAATACAGTCGATTTAACAAATTGCGGCTATTACTGCATTACCTGAAGAAACAACACTCCACCTCATCTTTCGTTGGGTGAGCAATTTTGGGAGTGCACCAGCATTACACGGGACTACCACTCTCCTGAAATACGTGTCTCTCTTCTTCACAAGGTTTTGTAACTTGCATAGATGCTACTTCAAATTAAAAACGTTTTGTTTATTCAAATGCTGTTACAATTTCCTTTGGTTTTGACTAGCAGTATCCATTTAGTTGTCCATTAACACTTCTTCACAGCTAACGCAACATGTAGGCCTGGGTGAATAATTACCAGTTGTCGCCACACCTTCACCTTCTAAGGTCTCTAAAGCCTCGGAAATTCGCAAGGAATAGAGTATTACCCATGGCAAGAAATTAGAAACCAAATATATGCATTTCGTTTTAGTTTAGTTTATTTTCTTGAAGATCAGTCAACTGGTCCAAGAATTATCACGTTCATATAGGAACAAAGATATAACTACTTTCCTTGTAAAAGAGAAAACCACCCCACAAACATGAATTGCAGGTCTACCCCAAGTACGAATATTAATGTTGTCATGGTGACAGTACCCTCCTGGTTTCATCTCGTCAATGAAGTATAACCGAGACGTTTAGAACCAATTACTAAGCTATATGCTTCGTGAGGTAATTATGGTTTCGAATCCCATAAATATATAATCATCGACGCAAAGCCTCGTCACACAATTACCTAACTAATCGCACGAGGACTATTAACACTAACGACAGACAAGCCATTGTCTAAGTTCTGTCAGAGATGATGTTGGCAGTTTCGAATCCCAAATTGTAGTGTCAGGTACTATCCTTGGCAGAGAAAATGGTAAGGCTTTATAATAGCCACTTCATCATCACCTACCGTCTTACGGTAGAGAAAATGTAATGGTCGCTAGGTACCTATAACTCGCGTAACTGGCTACTGACTGTAAGTCTAGTGTACAGAAGTATGACTACAAAGCAGAGTTTTTAAACAATAAAATGTTTGTACTTTCAGTGTCAAAAATATAAGTAACAGACGCCTGTAAGGTTTTGTGATTAATAAATTTACCTGAAGAAAGCAGTCTTCTTGGATTTGGCGCCGTGTATATGTGGTGTTAACCGACGTTTCGGAGGAACGTATCGCCTCCATCTTCAGTGTAGAAGAAAAATATAAGAAATCAGGTTTCTTATATTTTTCTTCTACCCTGAAGATGGAGGCGATACGTTCCTCCGAAACGTCGGTTAACACCACATATACACGGCGCCAAATCCCAAAAGACTGCTTTCTTCATAGTCACCGCCGTGAAAGCCTCAAATCTTACAATAAATTTACCTATTTATTATGAAGAAGATTTTTGTATATGAACCATACGTTCCTCCAAATATTTTAATTTTACGATGATGCTAAGCCTTAATAATTATAATATCCAGTATTCAGTTTAAATAGACAACTAGTTGCTTCATTGAATTTCGTAAGTTAGAAATGATCAAATAGTGGCACCAAAAGAAGCAGAATATTGTTATGTGCCCCACCTGTCAGTATTCACCATTTTACTAAAAGAATTAACTAGCAGAAATTATGATATTTAAATTATATTCTTCAAATTCTAACAGGGGTATATCATGTTGGGTGATGTCAAGTGGTATGATATTCATACCCAGTTTCGTGAAACGTGAGCTATAGTGTTGGTAAATGTGTCAGAGGAAGGACAGAAACCATAAGGCGTTTTACAAACAGCACTTTATAGTTCCGAGACAGTGAAACATAAAAAATGTTGAGAATACGAGTATATCATAAGCATTTATCTTTCATAAACTGGATACAGAGGAGGGGAATGAGTTTTACTGTCTTAGTATAGGGTCCTCAACCACAGGGTTTTGTGAAAACTCTAACGGACCTTCGGGTTCCTTAGAAGCAGAGAATTAATCTCTTGACATGCTACATGACTATTAAACTTTCGGGGAAGACTAAGCAACATGGAATATCATAGTTAATTGGTTAGCTAGCTAGTTATAACTTATAGCTGTTTGTTTCTACGTCTTTCCTCCAGCCTTGTGCATATGTGGCTCCATATGAAGGCCTACATCTGATATTTTATCTACATAATAAAGCCCTGATAGCAGACATCGCTGGGGCCTTCTTATTCTATGTGAAAGCTACAATGCCATCTATGGGTGAAAATGTTTAATCACTTATACTCGTAAGCTACGTCAACTATCGATTGCTCTCTCTGGTCCGTGCGTTACCTGGTTCCCTAGTGAATACTTCTGAATATTTGAGATAGCTCTCGATAATAACAACCCACTACTTTCGCGTTGCCTAGCAACCGAATAAATGCCTCAACATTAGAGGAAAGACCACTAGCTTCTGGAAGGTTAAAGTACTAAGGTCATCTGTTTGTAGACAGTATTGATGATTTAAAGAATTCTTGAAACCTCTGCTAAAAGTAAAATGACATTCCGCCGGGTGAGCTCTGAATAATTCGGCAACATTCTGGAAAGTTCATATAAGTGGGAAGATCTATAAAAAGACTAAACGACAAATGAATCGTGAACATGAGCAGTCTGCTTCGGGCGAGAGACAGCGCTTGTTTTCGACATCAATTTCTACATTTTGGTTCTTGCTCTACAGTTCTTTGTTGTATTGCTTCTTCGCTCTTCTTCTTTCGACATTTTCCGTTTATTTATGTGGGTCGCCTGTATCAAGGTTCTTCTGAAACTAAGCTCTTCGTTGAAAGCAGGTTTAAAGCCCATTCGACTTGCTGGCTCTGTCACGGCCTCATCGCATCCACCCACTAGTATTTCATTTTCAGGGTTGTCGTCATATCTTCTCAGTTTCCTTGAACGTGTCAAACTAGGTCATCTCTGTATTTCGCCATTACAAGCATTTTGCTATATAAAAGCCACGCCCCCCCTTCCCTCCGGCGTGGATCTGCGTCGGATTTCATGAACGTGTTTCTTGGTTACAATTTACAATTAATATATATATAATGGATGAGGTGGGCAGGGCATGTACCACGAATGGGGGAGAAGAGGCATGCATATAGGACATTGGTGGGAAAGCCAGAAGGAAAGAGACCACTAGGCAGACAAAGGCGTAGGTGGGTGGACAATATTAAAATGGATCTTAGAGAGATATGATGGGCTCGTATGGATTTGATTGATCTGGCTCGGGATAGGGACCAGTGGAGGGCTCTTGTGAACACGGTAATGAACTTTCAGGTTCCATAAAGTGCTGGGAAATTCTTGAGTAGCTGCACATTTGGCTTCTCTTCAAGAAGGACTCAGCTCCATAAGTAAGTAAGTATATATAATATCACGTATATGAATGATTACAGACGGGGTTTGGGTTGGTAACTTGATTTACTGGACACTACAACACACAACTCGTAACTACAAGTAAGTATAGCGCTATCGCTAATTCACGCAGTCTACAGTTCACTACAGTCTTTCCAGTCTGCTGTCTTCATCAGAGCTTGCTTAGTAGCGGCTTCCAACGCCGTAGCTTCCTCAGCTTCCGTGTTCGCACCCTTACTGGCGGTGACTCTCCCAACTAACTAAATTCTAGGCTTGCCGTACTTATAACACCTCGGCACGGATCACATAGAGAACACCGTTCCCAACAGTTCGTCTAGTTTTGTGTCATGCACCTGTCACAAGTACCGCGTACAAAACACATCTTACAAGTTATTCCATTGGTGATTGTTAGGAATCTGTTGCCTAGCAAAAGACATTGTTTACATATTACTTAGGAACGGGTCTACATGATAAATTATATAAAAGACAAAGTTATGGGGATCACTGCAAGCAAACGACTCACCTATTATTTTATTGCTAGTGGGGTGGGACTAGGTCCCTTGTACTGCGGCCACTTCTGGCCTATTGTACCAGCCCCAGATGATAGGTGAGGGTGATTGTAGAGCAATTGGTGGAATGAAGATTGGCAGGGGAAACCGAAGTACTCGGAGAAAACCTGCCCCAGCGCCACTTTGCCTACCACAAATCCCACTTGACCTGACCCGGGATCGAACCCGGGCCGCCGCGGTGGGAAGCCAGCGACTAACCGCTTGAGCTATGGCGCGGTCTAAGGACTCACCTAAGTGTCAGTTCTTATTGACTGTACAGTGTAAATTAGAGGTTACATGTCATCGTAAAATTAAACGGCACTTTATAGGAACTGATTTCCCCAAAGCGCAATTCTTTAAAATAATAACTTCAGTGGCTTTCGTTAAATCATCGCTCACGTGCAGGTCAATTCGTACCTGCTCCACATATTGAATTCGAGAAGACGAGGACGCTTTGAAATGTCACACAGAACGCCGAACCACTGCACGATTTTGCAATATCTACGCAGCAGTCCCTGGAAGTGCGCTAACAATGAATGTTACGCCGAGTTCACTGGAGTAATACAGTAAAGCTATCCCTGTAACATGCCGTGGAGGCCCATAAGGTTGTGAGATGTTGAGGTTCCCACATTTTCTAGACAATCTGCTCATAGATGGCGGTAAGGCTGTCAGCCTTACGTGCCGGGCCGCTCTTTACTCTCAAGAATATTCCTGGTACTCATTTCTGTTAGAGGCTGAGTCGACCCTAGGGCTATGCGGCTGAAGGATTAGGTAAATTGAAAAAATCAACATCATCGGGATTCGATCCCGTGACTGGTTTAGCGGTAACAAATTATAATTGTATTCCGTAGGTGCACTGATAGAATCTCGGTTGAATTACCAGCTGACTGAGCATGTTTGTTATATTTCTCAGCTCCTCCAAGGGATTATCTGGACGGTAACTTTACCCTTTCGTCATTATGTCATCAGACGCTGTTCATCGCTACATAATATATGACTGTTATATAACTTAAAAATAAAATAAACACATATGATCAGATTGGACACGAGGTAGCGTAGCGGGCTGAGATACTATGCTACAAGCCGGAAGGTCGCGGTTTCAATTATCGATGAAGATACTGGATTTTTCAATTGACCTAATCCTCCCAGCCGCACTATGACTCAGCCTCTAACAGCAACGAGCACCAGGAATCTTCCTGGGGGTAAAGGACGGCCGGCGCGTAAGGCTGACCGCCTCAACTTCATCTGTGAGCCGATTGTCTAGAAAATATGAGAACTCGACATCTCAAACCCCATGAGCCTCCAAGGCCTGTTACAGAGATAGCTACATGTCTTGGGTTGTCAGAATTTATATTTAGGCTACTTGGAAAGAAATATCTTCCGGTGAGTTCTCACTGCGTAAAAAACATTAAATTTATAATTTGTGAATTTTAATATGAGATTACTATTTCAGACAAAGTTCTTACAATATTAATAGAGTAAAATTGTGTAACTTTATATATTTCATTCTGTCTTGTATTATACTGCACTATTTGTATTGAGTACGTCTTTTCTGTATTATTCCAGGTAACTCCTACATTTCTACAAGCAGTAAGGTACTTTGAAGTGAGTCAATGATGTAATTAACGCAATTTGGAAAATTCTAAGACGAGACATCTACTGGTGCATTAATGAGTTAACAGTTCTCAACGCTCCCAGAGCATCACATGGGTAAGTATACAAACAAACTGAAGACGGCACAGAACGTCAATTTTCCTTTCCCGAGCTGTTAGAATTCTAGACCTAGAAGGCACACTTTTCTGACGCCTGCAACTCCTTTTCCTCTGCGGCAATATTTATAACAGTGTACTATAATACAATGTACCGTTGGGTCGGTGGGTTGGATCAATAGCAAGCCGGTCTTCCCAACCAAACCAGCCAGCCAGCTGTTGATATAGGCAGCCAGGCAAGCAGCACAGCAACCCCTGGCCAGGCAGCCCGTCTAACATAAAGGTGCGACGGGGCCCTCTGCATAACCTGTTCTACTAGCGAGGTCCCTAAGAATTTATATATTTGGTGATATCATGAACCATTTGGAGACAGTGTCTCGGTAGTGTCCTCGGAACGTACTAAACGGCACAGTAAAACTTGTCTTTAACGGAACAACCAAGCGATCGTAAATGCATTATGTTATAAGCAGGTTTATGTTTAATACAGGTATTTACAGTAAAACTAAACTAACGTACGCGTCTGGTACGCGGGTTCAAACCCGGCGGAGGTCGTGGAATTTTTAGGGGCGGAAAATTTCAGGGAACAAGTCCTCCGGGAGGGACTTTAAGCCGTGGGTCCCGTGTCGTAGCTTAACGGCACGTAAAAGAACCTCATATCTCCAAAGGAGGTCACTGAGCCAACGTTTCCCGCCCAACAGTAGTCTCTAATGCCTTTGATAGATGGGGGAACCATTATAGATACCGCCAAGCCAGTAGAGGCCGAACTCGCTGGCTCGGTCGGGACTGATGGTAAACACCAGTATCGGTAGGGTATAGAGACTGGTAGAATATCATAGAGGGAAGCACAATAGATCAAACTGGTCGCGGTGCATGGGGAAACCCACCCTCTCCAATAACTAACTAACGAACTAACTAACGTACGCGTCTGAATCCAGCACGACTTTCTTCTTTGTCGCTAAAAATGCAATTATGATTCGAGACAATTTCCGAAATCAAGTGGTTTCAATGAACTTCTTCCTCAGCATTCCGCCCAGATACACATCTTCCCCTCTCCTCTAAGACTGGGTGAGGAAGGTTACCCTCAACCTCTCCTCTCCGCTAAGGGAGAGAAAGCAAGGTGAACATCCACACAGGTCAGCAACCAAAATCATAGCACTTTCTTACATTTTCATCTTAGGTTTTCTGATAGGACTCTTGGGGCAATGGTAATGAACCTGTGGATTCCATAATGACCTAAAAATTCCTCAACTAGGTGAACAATTATTGGCTTCTCAAGATGAAATCTACTACACAACATTGAGTTCTTTGATAGCACCTAAGAAAAAGTTACATTTGGCGTTGAAGCTAAACAGTCACTACAACTGATATGTTATCGATAAATAACTCGTGTTATATTCTCTTATATCCGTAACGGCTAACTGGAAGACCCAGGAAGATAGGGAGCTCAGCTGTGACAGAGCTTCGGAAGATTCGTTGGGAAGATGGGAAATGGATGAAAGTGGCTCAAGATCATGTCAAATGACTGACTCTGGCAGGTCAACTGACATCTCCGTGGCCAGTAGTCCGCAAGCGAACTATACCGAGAAAGCGACCGCCGCTTGTCGGCGAACTTAGTGCCAACAATTGCGGATAGAGGGTGTCCCGTGGTCAGCGCTACGGATCCCCACGGCCCTAAATCTAGAATTTCTAGACCGGACTGGTAGACGTATTACAGATGATAAGTCTCGGAGTTCCGTCGTTAGTTAGGTAATAAATCGGTCAGTAGTAAGTAGGGACAGATATTGTGACTTTGTTGAGTCATTCATTATCGCAGTCAAGTGACTGCAGCAATAAACATCACTACACAAAATTTATCTCCGGCTTTAGAAGTGTTAAACAACTGTTAACCATAGGCTGCACAGGCGATAATAGCTGCAAACCGTTCAAATCTCTCTTCTTTGTTTTCACGCTCTTTCCATTTAGAGCGGTGATTATAAAAATACTGGTCTGTGGCTGTGCTGTGAACTGGGACACTGACGTCATACAGAAAGGGGATTACAGTAATAATGACGTCAATTTCGGCAAACAACACAGGCTATTGGTTCTCAAGCCGACTATTCCGACTGTGCATATTATCCTGTGAAACCGACATGCATATTTTTATTTTAAATTGTTTTTAAAGTCAGGTAATAATAAAGTAATTAACACAGTATTAATATCCAATCGCTAAATCGTCTGTAAGCCGTTAAGGATTAGGATAGGTGAGAGGGAATATAGCAGATGAAGCGGAAATACTTGAAAGTGCAATACCGTACACTCGTGAGGCCATTCGTATAACAGTGAACAGCTGAAACACGTAACGAGATATACGTATAACACAGTTCACTCTCATTTCTCTGTCTTCTCTGTAAGAGCCAAAGACAGATAAAGCCACAATGTTACTTGTTTCTTTCGGGTGTCAAACTTGGCATCTCTTCCTTTGCAAATAATGTAGATTAAGGGTAAGTTTTTCATAATAAAATGATTAGAAAATTTGGACATAAGTGAGATGAGAAGGTTAACAATTCACACTCAGAAACACACGGTAGTGAAGCCGGCATAACTTAGTCTGTATAGACAACACGCAACGGGAGGGGGAGGAATATGGATTCAATTCCTAGCAGGGCAGAGGTTTTTCTTTTTTAACAGCGTCCTGACAATTTCTGGGACCTACCGAGCCTCCTACCCGATAAATACTGGAAGCTCCTTACCCGGGGTAAAAGCTGCCGGTTCATTAACTTACGACTCGCCTCTACCCAATGCCGAGGTTAAGAATGCATGGAGCTATAGCTCCACTGTCCCATACGTGTTCATGAGCACTATAATTAAGCACAAGAGCAATTCTGCCTTTTCCCTCGTTGCCTAATAATATTGGGGCACGCGGTAGCGTAGTTGGTTGAGGCACTATGCGGCAAGCCGGAAGATCGCGGGTTCAAGTACCGATGAGGTCACTGGATTTTTCGGTAGACCTAACCCGCACCACGACCCTCAGACCTATTCAGCTTCTAACAGAAATTAGTACTAGGAATCTTTCTAGGGGGTAAAGGGCGGCGGGCGCGTAAGGCTGACAACCTTCCCGCCTTCTGTGAGCCGATTGTATAGATAATGTAGGACCCTCGACGTCTCACAACCCTACGGGCCTCCGAGGCCTGATACAGGGATAGCTTTAGACATGTAGACATGTAGAACTCATGAATCGAAATCAACTAGGAGAAAGAAGCCGATAAGGCTGATCGCGACTTTACAGCCTCTATTGCTTCGGCGTGTAGGTTGTCGACATGTACGGTTACGCTTTTGGACCTAAAGCACGATTTTCCTGGTTTAGCTCGCTGGTTAAAGCATAAGCGGAGAGTAAGAACATTTTGGTATGTAACCAGGAACCCAGCGTGTAAAGCGGCAGTTAACTGAGTCACGAAAACAATGCGACGAATGGCCCGTAGAGAGGCACTTGAACGGCGGGAAACAAAAGTAGGGAACTGTGAGCCCACACCTCAAGCTGTGGCCTACTGCGAAATCCCTCATGAAAAGGGATGAACCAAAGGNCTAACCCGCACCACGACCCTCAGACCTATTCAGCTTCTAACAGAAATTAGTACTAGGAATCTTTCTAGGGGGTAAAGGGCGGCGGGCGCGTAAGGCTGACAACCTTCCCCGACAAGCATGAACGGCAGGAGGAGGCCAGAGTTCAAGCTTTACTCGAAACTGTAGGCAACAATCCTCTAAAATACCGTGTGGCTTGCACAAATCAATAAATTCTTTGAAACTGAGAGAGGCCTGTGGAATTGATGGCGTTCCAAATGAATACCTCAGGCACTTTCCAAGAAGACCACTGGTATATTTGACACATTTACTTAATCACTGCAGTCCGTAGATTCTAAAGGGTTCTGACAATGGTATATAATACTCAGAACTACTGTGTGCTTTTGGACTTTGTCCATCGTCCGGTATTCTAGAAACTAGAAAATATAACGTTTCGGAAAATGGAACTGTTTCCGTCCTCAGGTGAGGGGGGAAGGCACCTACTCCGTTGGGTTCCTTAGAAAGAGCAGTGATTGAGGTTAGCTCTAAGAGGCCCAACTGAGTAAGTGCCTTCTGCGTCACCTGAGGACGGAAACAGATCCATTTGCCGAAAATTGTGTTTTCTAGTTTCTATAATACCGAATGACAGGCAGAGTCCGAGAATCTAGTAATTCTGAGCAATGCATAAGACTCTCGCATTATCCGAACTCTTGGAAGGAAGTGAAATTTATAACCATACCGAAACCTGATAAGGGCCCTAAATTTTCTCAAAATTTACGCCTTCTAAGTCACTTGTCCAATATGGGCAAACTTTTCCAGAAAGTCAGTCTACAAACGGTCCAAAGGCATATCCAGGCCAGAGACCTGTTTAGTGCAAGTCAGTTCGGTTCCCGTGCAGGTCAAAGTGCAACTCCTCAATGCTTGCGGACCATGTTACCTTAAAATTTCAACGATAATATGTCTACTGCTGCGGTATTCTTGGATATCGAAAAAGCATTTGACAGAACATGGCGTTCTGGCTTGTTATATAAATTATCCGATTTAAAATTTTCCTTCAGTTTAATCAAGCGTATTAGTTCTTTTCTTTCCCACAGAAAATTCAGGGTGTCGATTGAAGGTGAAATATCTACGCCAAGAGAAATATAAGCAGGAGTGCCATAAGATTCCGACCTGTCCCCCATATTGTATAGTGTATATGTAAACGGTACCGCCCAAACACTTGCTGTATATCTAGGTCTCTTTGTGGATGATACCTGCATATACGATACCTGCCTCGTATGAGGCAGGCCGCAAAGAAGGATGTTTTCAGAAAGCTGCAGCGAGGTCTCGGTGCAGTTGAGATATGGTGTGAGCAATGGAACATAAGAATCAACGAAGTTAAGATTCGATTCATCCATTTCTCTTAGAGTTAGACCAGTTGAGGCTCATCTCACGCTTAAATTGAACGGACGAACATTCCCGCTATCAATCATGCAAAGCATCTGAGTGTAATTTTCAATAAGAGGATTACGTGGAAACTAGAAATAGATATGATCAAAGTCAAGGCATTTAGGAAATTTACTGGAGTATATTCCTTGATCACAAATAAGTCATTAAGCTCTGACTTCAAATCGACCCTCCACAAAGCACTCATGTCTACAAGGATTTACGCTTGCCCGTCTGGGAATTTGCGGCAGTCATCCACCTAACGAAACTGCAGCGCCTGAAAAATTGCAGCGCTGATATCTTCCACGGCGCAAACAGGTCCACAAATTTCATAAGGTTTTCAGAATACAGTACATTTATGATTATATAACAAAATTATGTAGACAGCAGGCAAAGGCCATTCAGATTCATGCAATTGCAAATGTTCACAATATTGGACAAGGCGAAGTCCGATACTGAAAATATAAAGGGCTTATATTTGGCGGCTGTGAAGCCTACGACCGATCATGTAAGTAAACTGTCGGTGTAGCGCGAACTACACAAAATAAGGCATAATCTGCTGTTCGAAGCCTGGACTGACAGAGGTCTTGTAAAGTAAAGTAAAGTTGTCCCTGTACTTAACTAAGTAATCACTACGCCATGAAGGCATACAGGGGAGTGGATGTGTAGACCCACGTTTTCTTGACCTCGGCATTACTTGGAGATGAGTGGTCAACTTCACGCCTCTGCCGCTTTACCCCCGGGGAAAGAGCCCCGGTACCCATTGGACAGGAAATTGGGTGAACCACAGAGCCGGTCTGAACGATATAGAGGTGAAAATTCTTGAACCCACCGGAACTCGAACACCGACCCCTCAGTCGTCCAGCCCGTAGCCAGTCGCTATACCGACTGAGCTATCCCGGCTCCTCACGTCCAGCCCGTAGCCAGTCGCTATACCAACTGCGCTATCCCGGCTCCTCACGTCCAGTCAGTAGCCAGTCGCTATACCGACTGCGCTNATATATATATATATATATATATGTACATTTGCTAAGTTTATGACATAAACTTTAGACAAGGACGAACGTAACATACACTGTAACTGACTGTGACAGCTGACAAGGGACAGACCCGTCTGCTTGCTAGATATGATGCCTAACAAGGGTAACACCATAATTGTTCACTGCAAGACTATAATCTTATCATAAGCCTCTAAAGGGGCTCGACACCAAGACAAACTCACTGACTGGCCTTCATTCGTAAAGTGATTTTGACTTTGACACTGCAGCATCTTGATGACTCTTGACTCGGTTCGACTGGTATGACCGCAGTCACGGACATAGTTACTCGGCTAATTCGTTATGTGGTCAGGCAACCATCTGGTCGGAGAGTGTTAGTTAGATAATTAATTATACGGTTGGTTACTTGGTTAGCTATAAGCAACTTTTTTTTTTTACTGACTCTGCAGCCCCTTGGGAACTGGTCTCTGATTTTCAGTTTCATTATCATTTTACAGACGGTAGGACTCCTTGGACGGGTGATTAGCTCGATACAAGGCCTCTAGCTAAACGCAGGACAACATAAACATAGAATAAACACATACATGCTTTATGAGGGATTCAGATCCATGATCCCTGTTTCCGAGCGAGCGAAGACAGTTCATGGATTTTCAGGCGCGGCTACCGTGACCGGCTACCGTGACCGGCTACCAGTAACTGCATACCTTAGATTGTGTGAAGTGAAGATAAAGATGAACGGCGAACAGTGTGGGTTTAGAGGGGCACTGTCATGGCATGCGTCAGATACGCAAGGATTCGTTTAGGAAACCGAATAAAACACAAAATAATTCATTCTTAACAAAATAAGCCATTCAGGCCTGTACCTCCAACGTAAGTTTTAATTTTTACATCCATGCTAAATTCTTTGGTTTCTCTTGCTTTCGGAACCTGAACGAACAGTTTTTCGGATCAAAGTATAATTAATTTTTCGATGCATCAAAATATCTTGAATTTAGAATGCTGTACTCATCCAGCGCGCCATTCCGATAACGTTAATTTGTGTCAAACAACGAGTGTAACTGAAAGGTAATAAGGGTTAGAAAAAAAGAGAAAGGTATACTTAAGTGTCATCTCCAACTTTCAGAAAAATGCAACTTGTTGATAATTTGCTTATTAGCGCTTGCAGACCGTGAACGTTCTATGTTTAAGATGCATTACGAAGCACCGCAAAGTAACGGGATCCAGTAAAAGACGCAAACCACACTGCAGTATACAGTTTCCACACAGACCCACATTCTTGGCACATCGCAAATGAATGAAGCCAGTCTAGCGGAATAGCTTTGATGAGGACATTAACTACATTACGTGAAACTTTACTGTTATGGTTACCGTGCGTATTGGGATTCGGAAATGGCGCCAGTGATGCTCCCCACCTCACAAGTTCGTGCTTCCTCCATGCTGCTTTCTCTTATCGTAAAGTTGTCCCTGCGCTTAACTAGTCAAGTAGTACAGGATTAAGGCGAAGGTGGGAGTGGATGTATAGATCCACATTTTCTTGACCTCGGCATTAGCTGGAGGTGGGTGATCAGCTTCACGCTCCGGCCGCTTTACTCCCGGGGAAAGAGCCCCCGGCACGAATTGGATAAGAGGCTGTGTGAAGCCCAGTGAAGGTCTGGACGACATGAAGAGAGAAAAAATTCTTGATTACTGGGACTCGAACTCTGACCTCTCGGTCGTCCAGCGCGTAGCCAGTCGCTATACCGACTACACTACCCCGGCTCCTTTCTATGACTGTAGTAAATTGAAAATATAGGCTTGAGGTGACCCCAAGTGACATAACGTTTGTAACACATTTAATGGAAATCCGTCCAGTGGTTCTGGAATTGAAACATACGGACTGACAAGATTTCCCTTGTATGCGCTCCCTTCAGACACAACGTGCAAAGACTGTGGCACACACACTTGCGTCCTGGCCATCATGGAGCTGATAAGCAAACTGCGGTGTTTTTGTACAAAAATGTGAGTGTAAATCCATTTCACCTGCAAAATCAATAACTGTACACTTCTAGCCGTACGAAACACGCCTGACAAGTTTACACACTCGCTGCCTGTGTGTCCGGATGAGACTGGTTGGACTCGGGCTTTCCGGAAGCCGCGCCTTTCCGTAGAAAGGGTTCAGAAAAGTGTAAAATTAACATCGGTCAATGTAGACTGTAACACGGACTGATTGCATTCCGTGCTGCGGTGGTGGGTTATAAGGTGGTATGCCCTGTATACCCTCTGGTTATGTCGAATGAGTAGGGTTTATCCTCTGCCCTTTCGAAGTACGTGTACCCTAGACTAATGAAAAATTATACACGTTGGGAAAGGAAACAAATATCTCCCCTTCTTTTCCTGTTATTTTGTTAATTTACAGCTAACTTCTTTCCGAATTCTTTATTTTTATTCTAGACCCCCCAACACTGAAGCTGCACCTGCAATTCCTGATAATCTACGGCCCACAATGGGCTTTAATATTACGTCTATGTCGATCAGAATGAAAACAGAATACGGTTATTAATTGTTAATGTCGTGTTTACATAATTAAAATATAAAATAAAATGTTCAAGAAAATTTAGGGTAAGGTCATATGTTGGCAGTACCATAGCTCAGGCGGTTAGTTAACGATTTCTCACCGCGGCGGCCTGGGTTCGATTCCAGGTCATGTGGGATCTGTTGTGGGCAAAGTGGCACTGCGGCAAGTTTTCTCCGAATACTTCGGATTTCCTTGCCAATTCTCATTACATCGACTGCTTCACACTCATCTTCTCTCATCCGAGGCTGGTAAAATAGGCCGACGTACCAAGTGGACTCAGTCTTACACCACCCCGAAGGAAATAAAAAAATGAGGCACAAGTGGCTTGCAATCCGTAAGCGCCACGCCTCGGCTCTACTTCGATACACGAGCACTGTACCTGCCCCACCCTCCGACCGCTCCTACCGCTTCTATCCAGACCGCGCCGCGTGGGCTTCTCCTACGTCATAGCCGGGTTCATCAATGACGGGCAGTGGCGGCATCTGTAGGGAGGAGGTAAGCTAAAAATCATGCGTCGCTCCGTTATAAGCAATGGGCAATGCACCTTTCGATTTTTGTGGTTTATTTTACAAATCTGCCAGTACCCCAGACTATGAGCCTTTAAAAGCCTTTAAAAAATATGCACCAGGAATCTTCCTGGGGTTAAAGGGGCCCGGTGCGTAAGGCTGACAACCTCCCCGTCATCTGTGAGCCGATTGTCTAGAAAATGTGGGGACCTCAACGTCTCACAACCCTATGAACCTCCACGCTCCGTTAACAAGGATAGCTTAACTTTTTTTTTTAAATGGAAAGGGTTTTGACGGAGTTCCCGATGCCTGTTAAGGTACTGTCCTGATATTTGTCTGGAAGGACTGCATAAACTCTAAAGAAGACAAGGGTGATCGTAGTAAAAAATAAAGCTATCCATTTAACAGGCCGTGGAGGCCTATAGGGTTGTGAGACATCGAGGCCCCCACATTTTCTAGACAATCGGCTCACAGATGGAGGTGAGGTTGTCAGACTTACGCGCCGGCCGCCCTTTACCCCCCAGGAAGATTCCTGGTACTCATTTCTGTTAGAGACTGAGTTGACCCCAGGCCTATATTGCGGCTGGAAGGATTAGTTCAATTGAAGAAATCTAATGACCTCATCGGGAAGAGATCCCGCGACCTTCCGTCTTGTATCATAGTGCCTCAAGCAACTACGCTACCGCGTGCCCCAAGGATGCTCGGTACATGTTGGAATGGCAACAGTTACCGAATTTCGGAGAGAAGAACTGTGCTACCTCCACCATCATGTTTGAAGTGATATACCTTCAAGTTCTACTTCTGCAATTTTTGTCAATAAATTCTACTCTCAAGAAAATTAGATGTATAGTACAATCATGTTTACTTATTCTTAATATTTCGTAAGTGATTTTTTATTCATACCCTATAAAACCACACAGTTTTTATGTACCCACACGGCTGACGTTCCTTTGCACGGCATTTCATTTCGTGTTATGAATTCCACTGACCCATCCCATTACAGTATGATGCATGTGTGCGTGCCTATCTTAGCATCAGCACGGTGCGTTCTTCTGACCAACTCCCATAACAACCTCATGCAAAGTTGTGGCATGAGCATTACACAAATTTCAAATGACTACATAACAGGTACATAAAAAAAAATATAAAAAATATTTTATGGCAGAAGAGAACGCACTTTCCTACTTCGTATAAGCCTAATTCTACAGATACATTATTATTATTATTATTATTATTATTATCATCATCAGTAATATAATTGACCTAATCCTTCCAGCCGCACTATGACCCTTGGGTCGACTCAGCCTCTAACAGAAATGAGTACCAGGAATCTTCTTGGAATGTTCTTGGGGGTAAAGGGCGGCCGGCGCGTAGGGCTGACAAGCTTACCGCCATCTATGAACCGATTATCTAGAAAATGTGGGAACCTCAACATCTCACAACCCTATGGGCCTCCACGGCCTGTTACGAGGATACCTTTACTTTCTTTATTATTATGTTTGTGGCTGCTAACTTATAACATTTCATATATAAATATCTAAATATATTTATTTACCTCCATGTCAAATTTAACATCTCTGTTTCCAGTGGTTCCATAGTCATTACCAACAAAGGGTAAACTAGAGATAAACTGCGCAAAGTCGACATGATGCCAATTTATATTGTGATGTCGACCCAATGCTAGGCAACAGCTCGATAAACACGTTCCCGCGGAGACAGACTCTTGGTGAAGAGTCCGCTATTGGGTAATACAACACAAAAATACGCGACAATAAGGGACATCCGTTGCTGGGTAACGGCCAAATAAACATATATTCCAGGACAAAAGAATAAGGGTGTGCTCCGTGAGGGCCGTGTCGAGGAAATATAAGAGAGTCGAATTGCGAAACTGGAGCTGTAGGAGTACAGAAGTGTACAAAGAGCCGTTGGAGTACAACGGAATATGAGAAAGAGAATGGAGCGTGCCCTAGTGCTTTGTGAAGTGGACAGATTAGCGATAGTGCTATACTAGATTGTGATTAGGAGATATTGAAAAGGAAGGTGTTAATAAATCCAATCATCCAGTCTAAAACCCGTTATTAGTCACGGAACCCCGGACATGTGACAATATTCTAAAAATACTACCTTACGAAAGCTTCATGTCCTTCGAAATCTATTGCAGTCCATCATTTCATTTCGAGACCCTAAATTAAGTGGCGCTAGCGATGCTCCGAATAACAAATTCGTGCGTCCGTTTTCTCTGCACTGATTGTATGAGATTCATATAAAAATGACTAGGGTGGACTTTTTTTTATTGCTAGTGGGGTGGGACTAAGTCCCTTGTACTGCGGCCACTTCTGGCCTATTGTACCAGCCCAAGATGATAAGTGAGGGTGATTGTGGAGCAATTGGTGGATTGAAGATTGGCAGGGGAAACCGATGTACTCGGAGGAAACCTGCCCCTGCGTCACTTTGTCCATCACAAATCCCACTTGACCAGACCCGGGATCGAACCCGGGCGGTGGGAAGCTAGCGACTAACCGCTTGAGGTATGGCGCGGCCAAGGGTGGCCCTTGATGACACAATGTTCATCGAGGCCGGTCAATTGGTTCAAATGTTTAGAGCAATGGGGACAAATACAGAGACACGCAAAGAATGACGATCTCATAAACCTACTTATACGGAGAAGGCGTATACATGAGAAATTACTGTGACCGTGAAAAAATGTATCTCGAAATTTCGACGAATTTGTATTTCTCAGTTCTTCTGATTATGAAAAAAAAAAAAAAAAGTTTTTTGGTATGCTTGCCTCTGCCTGTTTGTGTATGTGTGTATGTCTGTATGAGAAGCACACAGGCTTACGGATGAGCTCCTCGACAGCGCATAAACGGTCTGGTGGGTTCCATTCATATTCTGTATGCAGGAGTTTATTTACCCTCCCTCGGTCGGGGTTCGGTAGACCTGAACATTACAGCTCCATGAACTAAAAAACACAAAATTGGAAATTTATCGAAAAAGGTTGAAACGAATCTGTAAATTTCAATAAGTTATGGAGACCATGTCCCAAAATAAAAATATAGAGACGGCATTTTCGTGTAAATAACAATAAAGTACAAAACTTCAAATCCAAACAGGCTTTAAAAAGCACAACGAAACTGACACAAAGTTTAAGCTTGCCTGTACAATAACTAACATATTTCATGGCTTTCATGAAATTTCCATCAGTTGCAACTAAACCTAATGAAAATAATCTAGCTGCATTGCATTAATTTTTTTCCCCTTGGCACTACAGCCCCAGTGGGCCTAGGCCTACCTCCATGAACTTCTTTCACTTTGGCTTTTCTATATCTTACACATTCGGTAGGACTCCTTAGGCAGGTGATCAGCTCGTCGCAAGGCCTCTATCTGTACACAAACACAGAAAAACGCACACACACAAACTAAACATCCATGCCCTGAGTGGGATTCGAAACCACGATCCCGGTTTCCAAGCGAGCGAAGGCAGTACATGTCTTAGACCACTCGACTACCGTGACCGGAGCATTGCTCTAATAGCGCTCAGAAATTTCTCCACCAACATTTTCAGAAGTTCCTGACGTACAATCCACTAAGATTGTTTACAATTCAAAGTCATCCTTTTGTTACGAACGCAGGCTTATAAAGACTGCGTCCTCCTCCACAGAGAATTACATACGGAATGGAACGTTAAGATCCTATTCGTTTTACCTCGATGATTATTTTTCAGAGCGGTAAATTAAGCATTCTGTCATATTCACTGAACAGACATAAACCTGAAGTACAAGCTATCGATTCACAACGAAACCTTTAGCAAGGATCCACAAACCGAGATAAAGTGCATTTACCTTTCCTATTTCAATGTCTCCGAAAAGTGTATTCGCTTTGGAGAACACATCAGAAACTTTTAGTGCTAAAAAAAGGCAAAGTTGGCCCTGTGCTTAACTAATTCAACATTACGCCATGAAGTAGTGTGGGGGAGTGGATGTATAGATCCACATTTTCTTGACCTAGACACTAGCTGGAGGTGAGTGGTCAGCTTCGCGCCCCGGCCGCTTTACCACCGGAGAAAGATCTCGGGTAACCATTGGATACGAGGTTGGGTGGACCTCAGAGCCAGTCTGGTAGTCGTGGAGAAGAGAAAATTCTTGACGCTACCGGAATTTGAACTGCGAACTCTCCGTCGTCCAGCCCGTAGCCAGTCGCTATACTGACTGCGCTATCCCGGCTCCTCACGTCCAGCCCGTAGCTAGTCGCTATACCGACTCCTCACGTCCAGCCCGTAGCCAGTCGCTATACTGACTGCGCTATCCCGGCTCCTCACGTCCAGCCCGTAGCCAGTCGCTATACCGACTATGCTATGCCGGCTCCTTAGTGAGATTGAGTCAACTTGGTACGTCGGCCACTAACTGGCCTAATGTACCAGCCTTGACGATAGATGATGAGCGTGGAGCAGTCTGTGAAATGAGAAGTGGCAGGGGAACCGAAGTACGCGGAGAAAACCTGCTCCAGTGCCACTTCGTTCACAACAAATCCCATATGAACAGACCCGGGGTCGAACCCGGGCCTCCCCGGCGGGAATCCAGCGATTAACAGCCTGAGTTATGGTGCGGCCAATCTCGGTTCCCTCTTCAGTGTTATGAATGTATAAGGTGTGGGCCTTCTCGGCCCTAGCACCGCAACCTACAGTG
>NW_019727402.1:997070-1025090 GCF_002891405.2 Cryptotermes secundus | reverse complement strand
CAGTAGGATATAGAGACTGGTAGAATATCAAAGAGTGATGTACAATAGATCAAACTGGTCGCGGTGCATGGGGAAACCCACCTCCTCCAATAATAATAATAATAATAATAATAATAATAATAATAATAAATGTACTATATTTTACTTTAGTCAGGTCCAAGTTGGAATATGCCTCAGTAGTTTGGAACTCCTTCACCTCGACTGATGCCAATAAGCTTGAGCGCATCCAGCAGAAGTTTGCGTCTGCTTTTATCGTTTTTTCCTTCATATTTCATATACTTATACTGATGCTTTAGAGAAATCAAGTCTGCAATCTTTACATAAACGGAGACATCATCTTGATGCACTTTTTTTTGTTCAGGTCTTTCGTGGTCTTAAATACTGCTCTTCTCTTTTGGAAAATGTTAGCCCTCGTGTTTCTCCCAGCAATCCTTGGGACTCCTCATTGTTTGGTGTTTGTCCCTCTAATAAACACTGTCCTTCTGCTCGGTGCGCCTATGCTGCCAACGCGGTGTGTAAAGACCTCGGCATATTTGCAATGGGAACAGTTTCTGTCAATGACACTGAACCTAAAGTTGTTAATAATATTTGTTAATGATACTCTTAATATTACTTGTGTGTATGTGGTCTTATTTTATTGTTCTCTCCTGTTAACGTTAACTTTAATTTTTCTTGGCATTATTATTAACCTCTTGTCATTATGTAGACTCTCAAATTTTGTATTTGTTTTTTAATTATTTATTATGTAATTCTATGAACTTATGCTAACCTTTTAATTGGCCTCTGTGCTGTTAAGTTGTACGTAAATAAACATGAATTGAATTGAATTGAATTGAATTAGGATGTTGACCTGCCACACGAATAAATAAGAATTAATTATGTTATTGTTATTATTATTAACTTCTATGTCTGTATGTATGTGTATTGTCCTTTCTCACCACATAATGGAATAACCATTCGAAATGTACTTATTTTATTTTTCTCACTGTTAATGCTAACTTTAATTTATCTCGGAATTATTATTAATTTATTGCCATTATATAGACTGTCTTATTTTGTATTTTTGTAGTTGTTTTGTCCATTTCTATGTACTCGTGCCAATTTTGTAATTGGGTTCTGTGCTGTTAAGTTTGCACGCAAATAAACACGAACTGAATTGAATTACTATTATTATTGTCCTACAACCCTTTGTTAGGTCTTGGCCACCTCACCGCCATCTGCGAGCTGATTGTCTAGAAAAATGTTGGAGCCTCGACGTCTCACGAATCTATGGGCCTCCAAGGCTTGTTACAGGGAAATCTTTACCTTAATCCTTTATACAGTCGGTAGGACTCCTTGGACGGGGGATCATCCCGTCGAAAGCCGCTACCTACATACAGACATCCATGCCTCGAATGGGATTGGAAACCACGACCCCAGTGTTTGAGGGGGCGAAGACTGTTCATGACTTGTACCGCGCGACCACTGTGATCGGCAAACTGGTTACTAGGTGAGATAAATTTTTATTTAGATTTTGAATTACATTGGGAGCCCTATTCTGCCAAAGTGGTCTCGCAGCATCATTTTAAGTTACTAAGAGATTAGAGTTTAATGATCTGTTAACCGAATCTCTGTTACACTTGTATCGCAGCACGTCTCCAACAAGTGATCTAGGTTATGCGATCTCTACTTCAAAGCGTAACGCGTGATGCTCGAGAGAGTGAAAGGGCATGACCCAATTTCAAGACAGGGAGCTCACAGATGTGAAGTAAAAGGTCGGGGGGGGGGGGGCCTTCAATGGGACTACTGGAAAGGAAGACTAATACATGGAAAGGGAGTCTCATTCTAGGCCGGGCTATGGCTCAGGCGGTTAGCCACCGGCTTCCCACCGCGGCGGCCTGAGTCCTAGCCCAGTCATATCATATGGGATTTGTGGTGGACAAAGTGGCACTGGGGCAGGTTGTCTCCGAGTACTTCGGTTTCCCCTGCCAATTCTCACTCCACCGACTGCTCCACACTCATCATCTATCATCCGAGGCCAGAACAATAGGCAGTCAGTGGCCGACGTACCAAGTGGACTCGGTCTCACCTGACCCCAACAAACTATGTCGCATTCCAGGGATGATCCATTAACAGAACATTCAGTTAAAATTTTCGATACAATATTAAAAAACATTTGACTCTGAACATAAATTAATTTAACTGAACCCAACATGCAGATCAGATCTTTTGCATTCGTCAGATATTGGACAAAGAATGGGAGTACGATGAAACAGTACATCAGCTATTCATAGACTTCAAGAAAGCCTATGATTCAGTTACGAGGGAAGTATTCTACAATATTCTGATAGAGTTTGGGATACCCATGAAACTAGGTAGGTTGATTAAAATGTGTTTAAACGAAACGTATAGTAAAGTCCGTGTAGGCAGACATTTGTCTGATAAATTTCCTATCCACAATGGTCTAAAACAAGGAGATGCTTTATCGCCACTCCTTTTCAACTTTGCTTTAGAATATGCAATTAGGAAGGTCCAGGGAAGCCAGGTGGGACTGAAACCGAACGGGACACATCAGCTGTTGGTCTACGCCGATGATGTGAATCCACTGGGTGATAATGTAGATACCATAAAGAAAAACACACAAACTTTAATTGACGCAAGTAAAGAGGTTGGTCTAGAAATAAACACTGAGAAAACTACGTATATGTTACTGTCTCGTCACCAAAATGCAGGGCAAAATCATGATATAAAGATAGGAAACAGATGTTTTGAAAATATGGCACAATTTAGATATTTGGGAACAACGATAACAGATCGAAACCTTATTAAGGAGGAAATTAAGAGGAGATTGAACTCGGGTAATGCTTGCTACCATTCAGTCCAGAACTTTTTGTCTTCTCGTCTGCTGTCCCAAAACATAAAAATTAGAATATACGAAACTAAATTTTGCCTGTGGTTCTGTATGGGTGTGAAACTTGGTCTCTGACATTAAGGGAGGAACATAAACTGAGGGTGTTTGAGAACAGGGTGTTGAGGAGAATATTTGGACCGAAGAGAGATGAAGTGACAGGAGGTTGGCGAAAACTGCATAATGAGGAGCTTCATAACTTTTACTCTTCTCCAAGTATAATTAGAATGATCAAGTCAAGGAGGATGAGGTGGGCAGGTCATGTAGCACGAATGGGGGAGACGAGGAATGCGTATAGGATATTGGTGGGAAAGCCAGAAGGAAAGAGACCACAGAGAAGACCAAGGCGTAGGTGGGTGGACAATATTAGAATGGATCTATTAGACACAGGATGGGATGGTATGTATTGGATAGATCTGGCTCAGGATAGGGACCAGTGGAGGGCTCTTGTGAACACGGTGATGAACCTTCGGGTTCCATAAAATGCTGGGAAATTCTTGAGTAGCTGCAGAATTGGCGGCTCCTGCAGAAGGGCTCAGCTCCATTAGTAAGTAAGTAGACCCAGCATGCAGTTCAATGATTATGACTCTGCATTTGTATTCTGGGGGACTTGGGAGTCACTTCTCGGTCCAGAGATCAGCTATGTTAGTTTCTCTTTGCGTTCATCAGTCGACCTAGGAAATACTGAATTGTCCTTCCTCTTCTTCCTTTGATGAATTAGGCCCTTTGACCTGTTCACATTTCAGAAATAATTCGAGACTATGAATCTTACAATCAGTAAGGCCCCTTGGAAGGAGGATCAGCCCGTCGCAAGGTCACTAGCTACAGAGGACGACACAAACATCGAAAGAACGCATACATCCCTACACAAAGTGGGCTTTGAACCCACGAACTCAGTGAATCAATGGGCGAAGACTTTTCGTGCTTCAGACCGCACGGCCACTAAGATCGGCTGAATGAAACAGAACCTCAGATAAATGAAAAACAAGGATATTTTTTAAAAGACGAGCTGGCTATGACATGGAAGGGAGCAGTCCGGCATATTCTATTTCGCTATTGCAGACATTCCCCATAGAGAAGGGAAAACCCCAAGAAAATGGTCGCGTCCATAAGAAACATGACCCAGACGAAATAATATGTTTCGATCCCACACAACTATTGCAGTTTAAAAAGTGTCGTTAAAAGAACCGAGATATAAAAAGCAAGATGATTTATGAATCAGTGTAATGGTGTAAACAGCAGACAAATTACAGTTCCTGAAATTCGATATCTGAAATTAGTAACATGATTTACATTCGAAAACACAAAGGGCAGGAATATATAACAAGAAAAATTACAGATCCATATTACAGACAGGACATGTTGAATGAATGGAAGAAAGAGCCTTGCAGTAATTATGGTCCACGAGGAAAAGGAGTGTAGGTAAAGGCATAAAAAGATGGCGTGACAGAGCAGATTTTAGTTTGGATGTTAAAGGCCACTGACCTAGCTATAGTTAGGCTCTATATTTGAGTTGACAGTTGCGGGATATTCGCCTGACACTAACGATGTGAGCGCGGGAAGTTAAATCTCCAACGGTAGGATCCGTTATCAGGCAACGACTACTGGAGACTAACAGACTGAGAACACTAGCCCGTGTGTCGGTGATCTATACAGTGTAATTACGAGTCGCGTGTTAATGTGGTCAATAAATTGAAGATCCAATCCATACCCCGTCTACAGTCTCACACATAAATTGTGACAATATGATGGTGATTATATGTGTCTTTAGTGTAATATAATGTAGGGCCTAATGATGATTATATCGGCTAGCAAGAGACTGCATCTGCAGTAAATGACCAACACTAACGACGCGGGACAACATTTCAAAAGACAAGTTTAAGAAAACTGCTCTCCAATCTGAAGTGGCGCTTTCTCATAGCCTGACTTGGTCGTAAATAATTTCATATTCAAATACAAAGAGACGAGAAGCAAGAGTATGAGGAGTGTAGATATATGAAGATTTCTGCCTCCTGGTATATGACGCCGTGTAGTCCGATGGAAGTCAACTAATGTTTCGAAAAGATACGTCGCCTCCTTCTTCAAGATTGAGGAATAAGCTAAGAAAAAACAGCATGGAGTAGGCAGCACGCCTTTCGTGATACATCTTCACGATTCTGTATATTTAACTTTACAAATTTATATAGTCTTAGAAACGTTTTTAATGTCTGAACTTCGGCGGATCTCCTGGTCTTCTCAGGAATAAACCTTACGGGGATCTTCCGATCGTGACAATACAACAACACATATTCGAGGATTGGGGATATTTATGGTGCAGTGCAGTAATTTCCTGCTGATTCTCGCCAGCACAGTTATTCTTGTTCTCATGTTCAGTAGGTACTCATGGCCAAGTTTCTGTTCGTTCCAAGACCATTTATGGGTCTGGAAACTGGGCCTCCTCTTAGCTATTAAACGTTTGTTGTCATCTTTAAGCACTCAGTTCGAACCTCACAGAAAACACCGATGATGGCTGTGGATATCACTCCCTGTGCTACAGTAAGCACTAGGCAACGGAACAATGGCAGTCACTACCTGCTTGGAATAACGCAGTAGCAGAACCACAGAAGGTTTCAGGCTTTGAGGGGACCGCCGTGTAGCTCTCCTCTGCTTGCACCCCGATTCTTGCTGGTTTCTTGCTGGGCTTACTCTTCAAACCTGACGACGGAGGAAACATATTCATCCAAAACAGGCTACACGGTATGATGTCCTAGAACACAGAACTCTTCATAACCACCGCTGTAAGAACCTCATACCCCACATGTGGATATGTGGATTATACAAAGATTGCTAAAAAAGAAAAGTGGATTGGTGCGATTCGCTCAGGGTAAGACAGGATTAGGTACTATAACAAGTTTCAGCAGGAATTAAGCACGGAGTAGAACAGTCAGCATTTCTGGCTATGGGTTTATATGTGTACGTAAAAAATACAGCCCTATAAGCCCGTGTGGAGGTGGAGTCGAATAAAATCACCCTCACTCTGCGAGTCGTAGGAGGCGACGTAAAAGGAAGTCTCATATCTGAGAGAGTAAAATATGGTCGCGAGTCCCAAGGTATTAGGACCCAAGAAAGACTGCTCTGGCAAGGGCCAGCAGCATATACAAAAGACAGACCCGTCCTCTCGTCAGAGAGGGCGCTCCACAAAAACAAGAATGTAACTGTTAAAGAGTAATAAATATCTGGTCATGAGCCCCAGACAGGGCTTGACATCAAGACCTACTGCCTGACTGACCGTCAGTCGCAATGTGACTTGGACTTGGACAGCCCTATAGTTCTTACCCCACACAACATATAGGCATACTTACCAGATTTCCCACATTAAAAGTAGCCTTCATAAAACTCAGTTGAAAATACTGAGAACAGAAACATAATGGTCAAAAAAAAAAAAACGAACGAGAAATTGAACTATTACATAAATTTTAAATTTCTGCCGTGTCTCAACAACATACGCATGTGTATGAGCGCAGGGCTACATGTATTCTTGATCTCTAACGAGTTGAAAAGTCAGATTCAGTTTCTGCTGCTTCATGATACGGAACAGAATCCAGGGTGCCCCACTAACGAGATCCTGTGGGCCCAGGGATAGGTCTGGATCAGGCGATGAAGAGAAAATCCTGACTTTACCGGGACTTGAACCCAGTTCTTTAGGCTTCAACCAGTCACTTCACCTAGCTATCCAGGCTTGGAAAACATATTTGACTTTGATGAGGGGCATCAAATGTTTTCATCTGAGAAAGAACACCTGGTCACTTCTATACTTAATAAGACAGAGGATAGGAAATTTATAAAGTTCCTGTCATCACAAAAAAATGGGTAACATATAATCACAACAATTTATTCATCGATCAAGATTCGAACCTGGTCTTAGTTTGAATATGCCTTTAACAGCATCATGACGGAGTTCAACAGGTAAAATTCATAAGCCTACTTCCTTCTCCAAAGAAGAAAAGCAGGCTAACCAGTCAATTCATAAATAAAGCTTTCGACCTGGGATATATGAATACAAAGAATAGGAGCTGACATCCACCTTCCGTTATCATCCTCTGAATAAGAAGCTCGTCAAGCATTTAAAGCAATGGTCAAGTAACTCGCTAGCTTACTTCCGCTAACATGGACATTCACTATGACAAAATATGATACAAAACTGCAGAGAGTGAAAAGAAAGAAAGAAATAATAAAGAAGGGGAAAAAGATTGTTAGAAACAAAGTATGTAGGAAGACAACGAAAGAAGAAAACAAACAAAAAATAGTAGTGTTATCCGCCATATGTATTATTGTCACAGAAGCTTTCTGACATGAGGCGAGATGGCTCACTCGATATAACAACGAACTACAGTCTAGACGGCTACGGGTTTGATTCTCGGCATGGAAAAGGGATTTTTCTCTTCTTCGCAGCGTTCATACTGGTTTTGGGACCCACCAGCCTCCTATCCAATGGGTACCTGGTGTCTTTTTACCGAGGGAAAAACGGTCGGAGAGTAAAGTTCACTCACCTCCATCTAGTGCCGAAGTCAAGACCTGAACACATCTTTATGGCGTGGTGCTCAATTAGTTAAGCACAAGGACACAAGGACAATTCTACTTGCATAGAAACTTCGTAATTTTTACCGGAGTTACAGTCATGTGACCACGCACAGGTATGAGGATGCAAGAATTATTCCCCTGTATCTAAGATTTAATGTTAGCTGAATGCTGTCGGTAAAGTTGTCCCTTCTAGGCTTCTATTATATCCTAGTAGAAGCTGTATACTTCACTGGCCTTCGTCTTCATGTCATGTTACTGGCTGACATTTATTATTATATATAAACATTTTTTTTAAACTATTCGTACAACATACCATTTATTTTTTCTTTTATTTCATTAACATCCCCCATATCGAATAATGGTTCAATAAAAGTCTGAGGTAGCAATAATTTCTTCCCCCTTTCGCTCCAACTTCGGAGCATAGCGCTGATTTCTCAGTATCACTGGTCCTTTATATAGTCGGTAGAACCCCCTGGACGGGTGATCAGCTGGTCCCAAGGTCTCTACCATAATACAGGACAACACAAAGACAGAATAAACACATACCAAACATCCATGCCTTGTGGGATTCGAACCCATGACCCCGGCTTCCGAGCGAGCGAAGACAATTCATGCCTCAGACCGCACAGCCAGTGATTGGCCCTGACAGAATTCGATGGCACAGGAGCACATAAAGAGGCCTTTCCATGAAAACGATAATGATCGTGACGTGAGACAATGAGTGTCCGACCGAACTTGCACTGTGACCAATAACTTAATGATGTATCATATGGTTCCACTAATTAACTCATCAGCAAACCATGACCCTTGAATAAACTGCGTTAGTTTGCTTATTATGACCTCTTAGTAGTCACTACAGTTAAAAAAAAAAACTGAACTGACAGTACTTCTGTCTCCCTATGGATTCGCTGCGTCACAGCATATAAAAGGTCGTTATGAAGAAGAAGTCAATTTTGTTCTATAGAATTTTAGGTTCTCTCAGCGGTGTTTATGAAGAGTTTTATCTTCTGGGATATAACACAGTGTAGTACGTTGCAGGTCAAAGACGATTCGGAGTAACATGTAGCCCTCGAATTCATGGGCTCACTTTACCATCTGTTTCCGCGCTGGTTTCTTGCTCGGCTTATTTTCCGACCCCCAAGTTCCTCCGAAACGTCGGTTGACTTTCAACGGACTACACGGCGTTATATCGCAGAAGGCAGAACTGTTTTAATTTTGTTCTTGATCTGAACAAAGCGTAATCCTGGTTGTCTGAAGTTCTGTACTGATTGTTTTTCCCCACTGCATTTCGACATCAGTGAAACTACATCGGTTATTCTCTTCCCTCTAGCCGCACCCCACATCATGCAATATCTCCCTGTAGATTTGCTACTGCGTGTCGGGGTACCCCGCCCCTTGTCCTGCAACCACTGACCTCCAGGAAGGGAGATGTGAAGCGTCACGCCATCTCCTGTTTATATATATATATATACACACACACGACATAATATTGCAAAAGCTCCTAATGGTATTATATAGAAGAAAAAAAAATTTCAAGGTTACTTAGAGAGAAACCACAAAGTCCTCCCCCGCTCCCGACCTCTTTTACTTCCTTACTAAAACTTTGCAAGCGAAACACGAGAGAGATTACACGTTACATATCATCGGGAGTGGGAAACAGAAAATTGGATGCACTTTTACGCAGTTAAACACTATGAAAATCTGGGAATTTCTTTTTATTGCTAGTGGGGTGGGACTAAGTCCCTTGTACTGCGGCCACTTCTGGTCTATTGTACCAGCCCCAGATGATAGGTGAGGGTGATTTTGGAGCAATTGGTGGGATGAAGAATGGCAGGGGAAACCGAAGTACTCGGAGAAAACCTGCCCCAGTGCCACTTTGTCCACCACAAAACCGGAACCCGGGCCGCCGCGGTGGGAAGCCACCGACTAACCGCTTGAGCTATGGTGCGGCCAGATGGGAATGTTGGTAGGTTATTTAATTACCTCTATCAAGGTAAGGAAAGGTCAGGTAAAATTGTCCCTGTGCTTAACTAACTAAGCACTACTCCATGAAGGCGAATGTTGGAGTGGATGTATAGATCCGCGTTTTCTTGACTTCGGTAGTAGTTGGTGAATAGTCAGCGTCAACGTCATGAATCCCTGCAATAAGCCTGGGTCTGTACGCGTATCGCTCTATCATTGATAGCCAACGGCACGGTAAACAAGTTCCTGCGGAAAGAAGAATTAGTGAATGTTCGCTTTCTATGTCATCCGTGTCGTACCAAAGGAAAGTAGGCGATCAGTTCTTCCCTGAGCTTATTCTTTCACTTTTGTATTTTTCTCTTGCTCTTCTCGTTAATTTTGTCAACCATGATGTAACAGAATGAAGTTCTATTAATGAATATGCGTCATTGCATTCATACTAGCTCCAGGGTTCCCGTAGCCTCTAACTAACGGGTATACTGGACGGTCTAACCCGGGGGCAAAATGGTTTCGGGTAGACAGCCTCTAACAGAAATGAGGATCAGGAATCTTCCTGGGGGTGAAGGGAGTCCGGTGCGTAAGACTAACAACTTCACCGACATCTGTGAGCAGACTGTCTAGAAAGTGTGGGATCCTCGACGTCGCACAACCCTATGGGCCTCCACGGTCTGTTACAGGAATAGCTTTATATTTTTACCCCAATATCTAGCCATTAGTGCCATCAAAATGTATACAATTTAATATTTTTTCCCTTGGCACTACAGCCCCAGTGGGCCTAGGCCTACCTCCATGAACTTCTCTGTTCACTTCGGTTTTTCTAGATCTTACACGTTCGGTAGGACCCCTTGGACGGGTGATCAGCTCGTCTCAAGGTTTCTACCTGTACACAAACACAGAAAAACGCAAACACATAAACTAAACAGCCATGCCCTGAGTGGGATTGGAGCCCACGATCCTGGTTTCCGAGCGAGCGAAGACAGTACATGCCTTAGACCGTAAGGCTACCGTGACCGGCCAACAGTTTAATATAGAGTGGAATAATATTCGTAGCCATTGAAGTAAAATCTGGATGGGGGAGAAAATGTTCGTGGTATATTTTTAATCAATATCTCTATATTTTCACGGCGCGGCTGAAAACTCTTACAATCTTGATTACGGTTCAGCGTGCCTCTGGAAAGAGATCCGATCGCGTGACCAGAGGAAGACTAGTATATGTGAACTCTCATAATGCGAAGTTTAATCTATAGCTGTTCTGCTGGACGGATATCAGTTCCTGAAACTGTAGCTGTCTGCACCATCTGTAACGACTTTTTTGTTGTTGTCAGTTTCTGTCTCTCATAAAAGAATTTTACATATGAGGAAGGTATAGAGTTTGTCTGGTTATTTCTGCGTCTTATCGATCACTTCAGGTGTCTCTTCGCCCTCCTTCCGTGCAAACACACAGGTCTTAACTTCATGACTACAGGAGTCAAAGGGTCACAAGAGATGAAAAATGCGATATAAATTGTGATAAAGCACGCATATTCGTGGAACTAGGATAAAAATGGAGCTAGAAATTCATGCCGCCAACCTAGCCAACAAAATGAAAAGTATGAACACCAATGCAGAGACAAATGGAGAATTTGTTAAGAAATTCAGTGACTATTGCAATTTTTCCTGTTCTCTCCCTTCGAATTAGCCTGGTCTCAGGTAATTAAATTGCTGTAGTGAATCTGACAGGGGTTGTCCAGTGATTGAGGTTAACTCTTTTTAAGAGACCCAATAGAGTACGTGTCTTCCCTTCCTAATCTGAGGACGGAAACAGATACAGTTTCCGAAACGATGTGTTTCCTAGTTTCTAGAATACCAAACGATGGGCAAGGTCCGAAAACTCTGTAATTCTGAACTTCAGTCTATGTTCGTTCCTTATCTTCGAAGATCAAGTTTCCTATCCATACAAAACTCTAGACAAATTTATATGTCAAACATATAAATAAACTACATTGAAAAAGTACTAACAATTGTACAAGGATTTTAAGCCATAGGAACCCACTGCCTGGGTCAGAGTGAAGGAAAAGTACACCATATTATGATTGATGTACAAGTGCAAGTGTATCATGTAGCCGACTAGACCTCACAGCAGAAATTTGGGTGCATTAATTAGGAGAGCAGTAGGTTAGTTAATTAGGAGGATGGCGTCTGTGAAATTAACCACAAAGTTTCAAATTGGATAACTGCCTACTGCTATTAATATTCTAATCAGCTGGAGAGCTCAGTGTCGTAGGCACACTACTCTCATTTGCAAACGGCCGCTTGAGGTGGAAACGGTTACACAAACAGCAGCATGCAATGAGCCACCACTGACGAAATTACTAAAAGTTTAACGCCGTTCACTAATGATTTATGAAAACTGATTAAGTTACATAAATTAATACGACGTTCTGGGACAAACCAATCGCCTACTTTCCTCTGATACGTCACGGATCGCATAAAAAAAGACTCCCCCAATAATTTTTGTATCGTTGCGAGTATTCGTTGCCGCGGGAACGTGTTTACCAGCAGTTTTCTAGCAACGATAGGCGTATACTCGTACATATACGGGCACACAAACTGACGGATTGGATTTATGAAATACGCCGCAGAGATGAGCTCAGGTGCAATGAAAAACATACCAAGTCACACAGAAATTTGTTATTAAAAATTTGATGGGGGATACGCAGACTCACAGACCGCAAGATCGCCTATTTTTAACTTCTTTAAATAAGGAAAATAGGCTAATAATAATGACACTTAAATTTACTGTTTGGCAAGGCGTAGCCTTGTTGCAATTTCTACATGTGGACACAAGGCAAATTTATATTGATTTAAGTGATTTTGTTACTTAAATAATTTATAAGTTGCAAAAGATGGTTATGGCGGAAATCTCCTGAATTTGTAAAATTTACGTCCGTCCTGGCCGAAAACTTGAAGGCGAGTCCTCTCTCGTGAGAACTTTGTGTTCATTTTAGAAATGTCAAAGTTCAGGAGGCGTCACACGCAACTTACGGCATCCTCGTCTGTAACTGGCGTATTTAACATATCAGTTCCATCATATTCTTAAACAAACGAAACCATATCAGTCAGCTAGCCCGCAAGTTGTGTAGGTTCAGCTCATTCGAATTCCGACAAATGCTTGCAATTAACCCTGGCATCTTCTGTGTCTTGATGATTGTCGATCAGATTGGCCGAGCGGTTTAAGGCATGGACCGCCTTCGCCCGCTAGAAGACTGGGATCGTGAATTCGAATCCCACTCGAGGCATGGATGTCTGTGTGCGTTTATTCTGTTTGTATTGTTCTGTGTGTAGATAATGGCCTTGTGATGGGCTGATCCGCCATCCAAGGAATCCTACTGAACGCGTGTAGATTAAGAACCTGAAAAGCGGCCAAGGTTCACAAGGGCTGTAGAGCCATAGAGGGGCGGACGGACGGACAGACAGACAAACAGCTAGAGAGACAGGTAGAAAGATGTTTCTTAGTAATATATATTCAACACTTTCTATATCTATATATATGGTATATTTTTTATAATTTAGCTTTTATCTTATTTTGTATCTTTTACTTTAATTGCAACACCAACTTGAGGCAAATTTTATGTTAGTGTATAATACGGCACGTTGCACTGGCATGGATCCATATCGGTAATTCAATAACTATAAGTATTCCTATATTAACTGCCTGATGATTATCTTGTACGACCGAAACATGTAGCAGGAATAAAAGTAGAATTGTAAAACATTAAAAGTGAGTATATTTGTTGTGTTGACGGTTAACCTATTACAGTATATAACACAAATAAAGAAAGATAGACCGTAAGAGTGATAACATCCATAATCATGAGATGACAGGATACGTGTCGATAACATCAGAAACAACAATTTCATAAAAAATTTGAGGCAACACTCATATAATAATGCAGCCGAGACCAATGTGGAATTCAAAATGGATTTAAGAGAAATGAGTTGTGAGCTGAACTGAACTTATTCACGGTAGGGTGAAATGGCGAGATTCTAGATTATGAGTGGGCTTATTGCATCCTTTTGAGCTCAGTTCCTAGAGAATTCAATTTTTAACAATGCTAAAGAAGGAAATAGACAATGGACGGCAGCGGAAGCCATGACTGAGGACCTGATATCTTAATGGAGCATATTCCTTAAAAAGTTTCTGTTTACGTTAGAACTGTTGCATATAACCTCAAATTCCAGAATCGTCGCCATGTTTTAATTATTCGCTTAAAAGTAATATTTCATATATAATGTGTATATATACTTATGTCCCATTCCTGTACCAAATTTCACATGCTTAGGTACAATATTTCATTTGTTATCGCCTTCAAACCGAAAGCTAAGGAAACGTTTCACACAGCCACAATCAATTATACAAGCAAGGATTATTACACCCCGACCTCTAAAATTCCGAGGATAAATTAATTTGACTCGTAGTTAATCTACTAATAGCTAGACTTTTCAACTACGAGTACATCAAACTTACTGGTGAGCATTCCAAAATTCTCAGCAGTTGTAAAACTCCAAATTGCACAAATTCATCTGTACTCCATGTGCAAAGTAATGTTCATTCCATGCTTTTATTGAATTTTAAATGTACATCTAACGGACACATTGATTTTTCATTCGATTAGCGAGAATTTATTAATAAAAATATTTAGAAAAGGATATTTATTTCTTCCATTAAATATTCCGTTAAATACATTATATAATTAATCTCATCTGGGACTTTTACCTATATAAACAAAACATGAGTTCCCATTAATAATACCTAACCCGTTTTTCAGTTTTCATTTCCGTTTAGACAAAAGAAGTAACACAGCAACATAAACGTGTTTCTTAGTCTTTCGAAATGAGACAAGAATTGCAACTGCTTATACACTTCCGCATAACACTTGTGCCGGAGAAGTTGCAGCACCATCACGGCGAACAGTAAGGCGAAATGCTGCCTACAGCATTTAACACCAGTTCTCTCAAACACTTCAAACAAATCCAAAATCCAGCGTAAGTGCAGAAACAGTTTACGCCAAATGTAACAGATATCTCGATCCGCCACACTGCTTGATATTTAAGTAAACACTAATTCCATCAAGTGTAACCAGTTCCGACAACCTTACATGTTATGGCCAATGCTGGCCTAAACAGATAAGGGAGCATTTATTTAGTTTCATATTAAACTGGTTATATAACCAGTTATATAACTTTATGGAATTATTAATTTAGTTAAATTTGATATTTTGAAACGTAACTACCTGCCTTGCAGATTTAGCCCCTGCAGTAAAACAAAAAAAAATTTAGACGAGTCGAAACGTATACCCCAATATAGAGAACACTAACAAACTAACTCCATAGAGTAAAGTTCTTGTTGAGAGTTGCTCAGCTGGTCAGGATATTTCCCAAAAGTTCATTACAGTGTTCACAGATCCGGCCCTGGCTCCTATCCTGATTCAGACGAATCCAAACCAAGGACTCTTTTTAGACTTCTTTATGATCAATATTATTACTGAAGAATGCTTGCTGTCTTCTGGAATGTGGTCCGTGTAGATCTTGTGTGAACCGACGTCTCGGAGGAACGTGTCGCCTCCAACTACAGTGCAGTAAAAAATCGCGAGCGAGGAACCAACGTGAGCAGGTGGCTGCAGACTGAGCCACCAGTCGAAAACAAGATTTACACAGCGCCACATCCCAGAAGACGGAATTCTTAAGAGTCACCGCCGTGAAAACATAAAGTATTACACATTATTATTATCATTATTATTTTTATTAGTATCCTCCAATTTATCCCTAGAACATCCCAGTGGTATCTTTCGTATAGGTTTTCCTGCCAATATTTCGCATGCATTTTTCTTCTCTTCTATGCAGGATTTAGAGCAAACATATTTTACAAAGGTGTTTACATACTTCATTAAACTTGCTGCTGATTTATTGCAGATAAAATCTAACGTTCAAAAGCTGAATTCCAGATACTACACTACACAGTCATAAATCACTCTCAATTTTATTTCTTTATATACACCGCATCTAACATGTTTGAAATTATATTTATATATATTTATACATATATACATTTCGATGAAGCATGTAATATGTTAAGGGTAAATGTTTTTAATATGAACTGGTTTTTGAGAAGAATTATGAAGCCTGAATTTCGATTCTTGTTACACTGGAACTATGTGGATCGATTAGAATTTCTCTACAACTCGAAGTGAACGTTCACAGTGCTAAACTTAATCGAAATCAGTTGGGTAGTTTCGGTGATAAAGCACGAATATTTATACTGGAAAGAATGTAACCTATTGCGATTATGACGTATTCATGCATATTTCATAAAGATCGCATTGTAAAGTGTACATTATAAATAAAGAATCACAAATATATGCAGCTTACTTGTGCGACATACAGTGCTACAGACCTTGGTCTGAAGTTCAAATATTAATTTAAAGATAATGCAATGTGTGTAATTTATTAACGAATAATAAACTTAAATAATGCCTACAATTTTCACTACGAAACTAGGAGTTCTCTACTACAATCCAGTTCAGAATATTTGGCCTAGACACGTACAGAAGTTTCCATACTTCAAATTCTGGAATCGCTATCATAACACACTAAGAGTTTCCAGTTTATATGAGGTATAAAACACACCATGCATTACTAAATCTGAGCACATTTGATATACATTTATGATCTCTGGTGTTTCAAATCACAGGATGTATACTGCTGACCAGAATCTCTTTCAAGACACCAAAGAGCCCTCAGCATGAGTGTCTGGTATAGGGAAGATATAAATGTATTAAGTTATGTGAGTCATAATATTGTGGTGTGCAAGCCATAGACGAATACGTATGTTTGTCCGATCCAGGTGAAGATCACGAACAAATCCAAGTAAATGTCGTGCGACTGGTGACAGTCCGTAATAAGCCAGACACGTCACGATGCGTGGTTTCTCAGGCTAATGGTGATAAATCCATAACTATTTTTTTTTCTTAAAACAGGGGACAGATTAAAATGGATAAAATCTATCACTTACATGAATAACAATGGTATTTCCTGGTCTTGTTCTATCCTTGCTGGAACTATCGGTTTATATTTCAAGATGTTAACAATTCCTTCCAAAAACAAACTAAAAAAACAAAGTCGTGAAGGAAGTCACCAAAAGTTAATCACAGGCTGTACTCCTTATCGACCGCCGCGTTCCACAGTATCTATATAGAATAACTGTCGCAGTGGCTCGGCACCATTTCCACCATTACGCAAAGAAAAAAAGAAAAAAATACACCTATTAAAAAAATATCACAAGCCATATGCACACAACCTTAAGAACTATATGTCTTTGAACTGAAAACCTTCAGGTTTCAATGTCTATCGTCCACAAAATTCACAAACTATGACATTCTAACACTCCGGGAGAAGCACTTCTGTAGAACTGGTAGCACTAACGCCATTTTGAAAACGAATATTTCTATCTCCCTCACTCTCGATGGTTCCAGAGGAAGTGCAAAGGATTATGGGAGAATGTTATTGCGCGCATGACACCACGTCACAGGCAATCCCGAACGTTGCGGAAAACTGGTTGGCATAGCAACGCATATACGACAACGTCCTGCGCCCTCCAGACCGTACCGACTTCTAGGTCCCAATTGCACGTTGCCCGCATAGGCTGCAAGATCTCCTAGAATATGTTACCATAAGACAGACTGACCATTATCGCCTAACCGCTATCTACTGGGTCCGTGCGAAGTGATGACCCAATATCAGACTGAGAAAATTTGTTAAAACGCAAGTTATTGTACCGCACTTGTTATACACAGGCCTGGGGCAATGTGCCACAGTTCAGGCGGTTAGTGGCCGGCTTCCCACCGCGGCGGCTCGGGTTCAACCCCAGTTCAGGTCATGTGGGATTTGTGATGAAGAAAACGGCAATAAAGCATTTTTTTTCCCGAGTACTTCGGTCTCTCTTGCCAATTCCCATTCCACCAAACGATCCATACTAACCTATCTTTCGGGACTGGTACAAGTGGACTCAGTCTCATCCCATCACCACAAGAAATTAAAAAAAAAAAAAACAAAAAAACATACATTGGCTTTCGTTATCAAAAGATATTCCTCCATGCAACTGTCTGTAGCAGAGGTAAAAAAGGTAAAGCTATCCGTGTAAGAGGCCTTTGAGGCTCCCACATTTTCTGGACAATCAGCTCACAGATGGCGATGAGGCTGTCAGCCTTAAGCGCCAGGAAGAATCCTGGTGTTCATATCTGTCAGATGCTGAGTCGACGCCACGGCCATAGTTGGTAGCAGAGATACGTCTGAACTCAGTATGAAGCAGCTGATTCGCATCATCACTATCATTCTACGCGTACACGGTCTGATTATGTAGACAGATAACCCAGCAACAAAATAAGACAAAGGTACGACTATAGACATGACTATTATTTTGGACACTGTACATCGCAGTGAGTTCTTTTCCAAAAAAGTCTTAGAAACAGGATCTGCTGTATACGTCACGAGGAATACGAAAGGTTCATATTCAGGTCGGCCTGGTATAAATCGTTAGTCTCAGTCACTTGGCACTCTGGTCGCAAACGAAATCTGTGACCAGAGTGCTAGACTTGAGGAATTTAGGTGTAAACTTAAGTAGCAGCTTGGTTATCTAGATTCTAGATGATTCTGATGAAGGTCCATAAGACTGGGGATTACTGACTTTTTGGATTTCGTCCATTGTCATGTACTCTAAAGAACACCAAAGAATATGACGTTTCGGCAAAGTGGATCTGTTTCCGTCTTCAAGTGAGGGAGTGGGAGACACCTACTCTAACGGACCCAACAGAGTACCTGTTCCTCGTCCTCTCACCTGAGACGGAAACAGACCCAGTTTCCGAAATGTTATTTTATGCTCTTTAGAATATCGAAAGATGGACAAAGTAAAAAACAGTAATCCCGACAGCTTGTTTAATAACTGATGAAAGCCTATCTATATCTATCTATCTATCTGTCTGTCTGTCTGTCTATCTATCCGTCCGTCCGTCCAGCCATCCATCCATCTGTGGCTCTACAGATTTCTGTTGGACTTTGGCCGCTATTTCAATTGTTTTATCTTTTTATACAGTCGGTAGGACTCCTTGGACGGCTGATCAGTCCGTCACATGGCCGCCAGCTACATACAGAACAACACAAACACAGAAGAAACGTACACAGACATCCTTGCCTTGAGTGGAATTCGAACCCACGATCGCAGCGTTCGAGCGGGCGAAGACGGTTCATGTCTTAGACGGCGTGGCCACTGTGCTCGGCAAAATGAAAGCCTAATACTACGAGGTATGCTTGTTATTCTGTCTGCACTTGCAGAAACGTCACTTCCCAAATTTGTCTCAATAGAATGGGTATTTCCGACTATTTACTCTGTAGTGATGTCCTTACAGTTTCGAAGATATTATCAAAAACAAACTTCTTCTGCTACCAACACGTTTCCATGGCTACGAATTGTTCAATTTACAGCCAGGTTTGTCTGGAATATTCTGCTCTATTAATGTACTATATAGTGACAGCTTTCCGGCATAACTTCTAAAACAGAACTCCATTCAGAGACAGAACCAAAGCCTACCTCATCCAGTTTCAATGTTCGCAATTTGTCGTCGTCAGTAATAAGGAAAACAAAATGAACAATAATGATATAAGTCAAGTATAGTCCCAACCAATGAATCTAGCTCGATATAACGCAATGTAGTGTGTTGAAATTTAACTGACATTTCAGAGAACATGTCGCCTTCACATTCAGCATTTAAGATAAGCCATGCGAGAAACCATTCGTGCTACAACTTCATGTTTTTGCATATTTACCCTTTATTTATTATTTACTGTTAAATATTTCTGAGAGCAGGGACCTCCGGAATCTCCCGCTCTTCTCAGTGATCACTTTTGTGGCGATCCCCTATCTCAAGGATACAACCATAGAGGGAATGAGGGAATTTGCTGGTGGCCTTCGCCAGAACGGGTATTCTTGATTTCGGCCCCCGTCGAGACCCATGACCATATTTACGTTCGTTGCAAGACCACTTACGTGTTTTGAAATTGGACCTCCTCTTCGACGAGACGAGGGATCTTGCTGCTACTTGTCGATTACCGACGGCTTTTGATCTGTCGGTAGTGTACATTGCTGGTGACTCTACTGTTAAAATGCAACAAATATTTCGCAAATATTACAATATTGATCGTCACGGAAAAGTTCCCCGTCCCAACACCATAAAGTTATGGGTAGAAAATTTCATAACGAGTTATTCTGCATAAATAAGGACAATAGAGTCCGATCGTCACAGAGCATTGAGTCTGTGAGGCAATTATCCATAATGAATTCTAGGCCTTCAATCAGGAGATATTCTGTTGCTCTAGGAATATCCGGTCGCAGCGTAAGAAAAATCTTACACAAGGACCTAAATTTCCATCTGTACAAAATGGCGATGGCGTAAGAGTTATGCGATCGTCACATGGCAAACATTAGCGCGAAAGCTGAGCGTTTAATCGGAAATCTGTCGGATGATGTCATTAACCTTACGATAGATGAAGCGCACAGAATTTTCGCTGTTGGGCAGAGGAAAATCCACAAGAACTCCATCAACGGCCTCTTCACAGTGCATTTGTGACTGTTTTTGGACTGGCAAATTTCGGAGTCATAGGATCTTATTTCTTTGCAGACGAAGATGGATGTGCAGTTAGTCACATCTGCTCGTTATGTTGACATGTTACGGAAATCCCTCACACCAGAACTGGCCTCTCGACCATATGGTTCCAGCAAGATGGCGCAACTGCCCATACAGTGACAGCATCCATGGAGGTCGTTCAGGAAATGTTTCTGGAGCACGTTATTTCAATGCTCGGCGAACTTCCATGGCCTGCACGTTCGCCTGATCTCTCTGCCTGCGATTATTTCCTTTCGGAGTACCTCACACCGAAAGTGTACACCACTAGACCGAAGACCATCGACGACCTCAAGATCGCAATTCGGAAGCAAATTTCAGCGATACCAGAAAACATGGCGAGGAGAGCACTGATAAACCTGAGCGCAAGGTTGGAAGACTGTGTAAGCAATACTGGGCAACAAATTTGTGATGTGCTATTCAAAACGAAATAAACAGAGATGTAATGAATTGTATGTGGACAAACCTGACATTCAATGTTCATTCATTTTGAAACAATAAATTATAAATGAAAATAAAATTTCACTGCTTTATATATTTATAAAACTCGTCAGGTGTCTTTGCCGAATCAGTCGCCATCTTTCCGGGGTTTAAGCATACTACTCACTACCTAATTCAGTTGACTTCCGTTTCGATGATAAAGTAGATTTGTATCTACAACATACGAAAATAAAAATCAGTGAGGTGACCTAACTAGTAAAACGCACATGGAAAATGCGTGTGCTCCAATTTGCAACATTTTAAAGTATAAGTTTCACTCTTGTTCCGAACCAGCCTGAAATGGTATTCAATAGCTGATGTGGTACCTCCTGAATTCTAAGTTTTAAACGTAATCAGAGGATCACAGTGTCATGCCCTTAACGTACAGTCTAAGCTATCACACACCAACCTTCCGAAATACGCCTGCATGCAGTGCAGTCACGAAATTGAACTATTACACACTTTCACGACCTTACCAAATCTTCAGTTAATTAGCAAAACTTCCCATTCTCTGTGAGAGTCGAAGCTATTCCGGCAGTGAGTATTAAGATTACACTCTTCTCGGATGTCACGCCGTGTACAGTAGCTCGGTGCCTCCGTAAGGCGTCACCACCCACACGACTGTAATCTTCATCCTATCCTGCGTTCAAAGGGGCCAACAAAGCCTCTTACAGAAAATGAATGCTTCTAATATTTAAACTAGAGAAATTACAGGCCTACGCCGATCGAAAGGCATGACTCATTCCTCAAGAGCAACTTTCGGTAACAATTAGTTGAGTTACTTACACTCTCATTACTGAGAGAGAAGGAAAAAGTACCGACAACGATATACACGTACGCGTATTATAGGTGGTAAAAGTGCCCAGTTTGAGTCTCGGTCTGGATTATTTAACGACGCTTTCAATATAGAAACTATATAGCGTCGGATGATAAGGTAAAAGGTAAAGTTGTCCCCGTGTTTAACTAACTAAGCACTAAGCCATGAAGGAGTATGGGGGAGTAGATGTATAGATTCAGGTATTCTTGACCGCGGCACTAATTCGAGTTGAGTGGTCAGCTTCACGCCCCAGCGTCTTTACCCCCGTGGATAGAGCCCCCGGTACACATTGGATTGCAAACTGTGTGGGCCCCAGAGCCGAGCTGGACGAAATAGAGAACATAAAATTCTTAACTCTACCAAGACTCGAGCTCCGACCCCTCGGTCGTCCAGCCCGTAGCCAGTCGCTCCAAGGTGATAAATAATGAATCTGAAAATACTTGGAAGAAAAGCCGTCGTGACCTACTCGTGGTATTATCCTTGAATTTGTCTGGAGAGCCTGAGGAAAATCACAAATATCTCAGTCGGAATAGCCGTTGTTCGAATCGAACACTTCCTGAATACAGGTCTAAAGCGTTGGACCTCGTGTTATCAACTTTCCTGAAAAATGACTTCCTCTCCAAACGAATTCCGCGATAGTCGATAATAGGCCACAAACACTTCCTTCCATATCCTTACATACTAGCATTTGTGATTCCCTTCGTATCTCACTGGACGGTACATAAAGTTAATAGCTGAAAAGAGTCATTAAATAAACTAAAATTAAACAGTTACATACATATCTTCTCCTGTCGCTCTCCATTCCATCAACTATTACACACTCATTAGTCATACTACAGCCGACGCCATATTGTCTCAGTAATAACCGCGTCGTTAAAAAACAACTTAAAAATGCTAAATATGATCTAAAAGTTTGTGACGATGGTACGTACATTAATACAAATATTGTGTTTATGGACATTATCCATCGTCCTGTCTTTTATCTGAAACACCGTCCTGGTTCAAGGTCTCATACATGTGGACTTCTTAATGTTTTAATATTTTGTCTTTTTTCCATTGGCGCTACAGCCCTCATTTGGGCCTAGGCCTACCTCCACGAAACTCTCCGTTTCACTTCGGTTTTACTAGATCTTAGACATATGGTAGGACTCCTTGGGCGGGTGATCAGCTCGTCGCAAGGCCTCTACCTGTACACAAACACAGAAAAGCGCACACAAACATCCATGCCCTGAGTGGGATTCGAACCCACGATCCCGGCTTCCGTGCGAGACCGCTCGGATATCGTGACCGGCAATATTTTGTCTTAGCTCTCGCAAAATGTTTGTGCTGTGCTTGTCTTGTATGACCTATCTAGTCTTGGCACAGGTGTCCGGAGATAGGGACTAGCTCTATCGATAGGGCCCAACTGAGTACGTTTTACCTGAAGACGAAGATAGAATCCAGTCTCCGATACATTTTGTTTTTAAATAAAAACAGGAAGGTGTCACTTAGTCTTCTACCGTCTATAAGGCAAAAATAGCAATATAGATTTAGATGACACTGATCCACATTTAATTCATTTAAATATTCGTTAAAATGTATAAAAATATCACTAGAATATATATACATTCCACGTTTATGCGCTACATGCTTCAGCCGCCCAGGGTCATCTTCAGGCAACACATTTTTAAGGACTCTTAAGGTATGTCGTTATCATTAATTTTGGTATTATCGGATGTATTTTCTTCCTACTTTTGTAGTGCGGCCGCTCTGTGCCCCGTTGGTCGTGTGTATTAAAATATCAGCTGTATCGATTTGGATACATAAGCCAACTAACGTACCTATATCTGGACTGTCCCATTTAATTTATCATGAATCACCCGAAATTTTAAGAATTTTCCCATCTCCGAAAAGACATGCACAGCGAACAATACATTCAGAGGAATTGCTCACTTTCTGACATGTCTTATGAAAGTTGCATCGAACTGTTATGCAGTAAAGTACGTAGCAATCTCTCTTTTCAGCGTCTTGTGTTTCACTGCACGTCTTGATACAACTTTCATTTCCTAAATTCATTAGCACACGTACTTGACATTAATACAATTCGTCATTGCCGAAACTAACGCCAATTTATTGCTGAACACAGCACAGTTCGAAAGCCCCTGAAATGGTTTGCAGTAATGATGTCACATCAAAGAGAAGCTGTTTCTGAATAATGAACTGAGGACGATATGGAAATGCGAGGTCGTGGCCAGTTTAAGATTTCTTTCTCAGTCATGAAATTTAACTGGATCAAGAAATTCTATTCTCGACGCGCCCAATAAATACGCAAAGTCGCTTAAAAATCACTGAAGGTAATTTTATTTCTTGCATCCTGTTGCGCTAAGTACAACTATTAATACAAATTCAGCGGTCAACGCAACAATTTTTTTTTATTAATTTGGGTTACATTATATGTTTCCACCCTTAAAGTGTTATCTGCAGGTGTTTCCAGTCACACATTATTAATTATTGAACTGCAGCGTGAGATCCCATAAAGCTGCTACACTCGTGTTTATTTCCACACTATTTAGTGGATACTGACACAAACATGAGACTCAATATTAAAATTAACACTTTTTTCGATTAAGCTAAAATTAATATCAGAACTGATTTAAAATTAGTTTAAGAAGTAATAAAAAAATTGATTTAAAATTGTGAGTGAGCTATGATCGCCTAGTGTCTTGAGCTACAGTAGACATCGCTCAATCTTCTCGGATTCTTCTATTATTTGTTGTACCACCTCAAGGCGCTGTTATTGCCATGCTCGACCTTTTTGAGGACTATTGATCTTATTTTTATTTTATATATTATTTTTCCGTAATGACTAGATCGATGGTTAATGTTGTGTTTTCATATTATCTAGTTTTCGTGGTATATTTATTGCTGCTTGGTCTATACTGAAGGTACATAATGATAACATTAACTATCTAAGCCAATGTGGCCTCTGTATATACAAATATGTCTGGAAACCGTTCCACCATCTACCAATTGAATATGTTTCCAATAACGTAGAGATACAGCACACTGGCTCTTTACTAAGACCATTATACTGTATAATGTGACGCCTGTACGTCCTGTCACGTTCAACGTTACTCTAGGAAACTCGAAGTCCCCCTTAATTGGAATGATAACGCATACGCCACCGAACTCCTTCATTTGTTGGCATTAGCTTGTCATCGGTAATAACCGCCATACGCCGTCAAAACTATCAGTCTATAAGGAAGAATTTTATAAATTACGTTCCCTAGTCTGGACTTGTACTCAGATGACCACGCCTCTCGTAACTACGTCACTGACAAAAACGAACCAACCAATTAGCTAAAGTATTTTACTCTCACTCTTAGATCGATATCCAGTATACCTACTTACAAGTTAATGACTGAATCATATACAGATATATATAAGGATTTATTCAGACGTTTTATTCTTAGAAAAACGCATAATTGCATAGCGTTTTCCTTGTAAAGTCGAGTTTATATATTGGGTTTGATTATTTTCTTACCAATATTTTCTACGTTAAACTCGGCTACTGTGAAACGTACTTCTTATTTATGAGCAATAATATATAATATAATACGCGGTAGCGTAGTTGGTTGAGGCACTATGCTACAAGCTGGAAGGTCGCGGGTTAGAGTCCCGATGAGGTGGATTTTTCAGTTTATCTAATCTTTCCAGCCGCACTATGACCCTAAAGTCGACTCAGCCTCTAACAGAAATGAGTGCCAGGAATCTTCCTGGGGGGGGGGGGTAAAGGGCGGCCGGTGCGCGAGGCTGACAAACTTACCGCCATCTGTGAGCCGACTGTCTAGAAAAAATGTGCGACCCCCAACGTCTCACAACCCTATGGGCCTCCATGGCCTGTTACAGGGATAGAGTTATTTTTTATATGTGTATAACACGCTACAAAACAAGCTTATTGTCACGTGTTGGGGTGATATAGATGGGTTTTGGATTGCGTTTACTGCACCTTATACACTCATACAGATTGGGTCAACAGGCAACACACCGCTATCGCTAACACACGCATTAGGGTTCTCAGGCTTCAGTAGTCGTATCCTGGAAACGGATTTATCAGAGTCTCACTGTAAATTCGAATCACACGGAAAGTCTTCTTTCCATCGCCTGCTTCTTATCTTGCCATTTCTTCCCAGTCACCTTCGACTGTCATCTCCAGAACTCGATCCAGTTCTCATTCTTGCTGCGTCATATCCTCGTTATATAGCCTCAAGTCGGATCCAACAAAAAAACACCATCTTCTATTGTTACGGAGCGTGTTTGCAGCTCTGTTATCTAGCAACATACCTCCTATTGTTGCGTGCACGTGTGTTACGGGAATAAGTTTGCCGACGCATTGCCTAGAAATGGGTATAAACGTCACAATATAAATGTCACGCTTAGATAATGATCTACTTATTCTATGGATCAGAGTTCCACAGACAACACGGCTTGTCAAGAAATTTCTGTGCTTCTAATGCAGTATAACGTCCATTCTCCTGTTAAAAGAAGCCAGAGACTGGAATCTATCCTGAAGCAGTGGAATTAGCCGACACCTCCACACGGTCTTTTACTACTGCGTTGTATTTACGGTGAAGAAGGAAGAAAATCCCTTCCGCAGTATCGATGGTAAAAGGACTTCTAAAACCTCTCCCTGGACCACATAAAGCTCAGCCAATACATAGTATATACACTTCACAGAAGTATCTTCCTGGAAGAGGAGCTGCGAAGAAAACCGCCTTTTCCAGTGTACGATTCTGTGAAGTTGTTTCGTCAGAGCGAAATGGAAACGAGAGAAGAGAGAGATGAACACGCCATCATTCGTTTATTTTAATGTGACCCTATTCTTTTCTATTTCAAGTTTAACTCATATATTCATAGAGATGGTCCGGTTTTACACCCAGAATAATCAGTGTGAAATTTGTGATGAGAAAAGAGGCACTGGAGCATGTTTTTCTCCGAATGTTTCGGCTTCCCACTATCTACACTCCACCAATGATCTCCATTTTCTTGTCTCTTATCCGGAGCTGGCACAATGGGACAACTTATGGTACATGTAACGAGTAACCCAACCTCACTCCGACCAAAAATAAGGAACAAGGGTATTTACTAGCCAAAGTATACCAAACCCTCAATGAACATTATAACGCACAAGTATTCAACCTTTCTTGACTAGCGAATCCATAAAGTAAAATGACCTTGTATACAGAATGTTTATAAAACCGTGTAGAAAGAAACTGGTAGGATATGTAGCAATAAAATCGCTCTATAAACGTAACAAATGATGAGTTGATAAAGAAATGTTTAATAAATACTCAAAATATCTTCCAAAAAACAAGTCTATATTTTCTTAATCGTCATAACAGCACAGAAGCTTATTATGTCGAAGCAGCAATACTTTAAGAGTCATTCTTTATAATTAGAAGCACAATCATTGCATATTTGTGTTTATGTATGAGCAATAATTTAGAAATTAAATGGACTTCAAACCTTTCTTTAAGTATAACCTAAGTAAAACGAAACTGACAGATGTGAGATTTGGAACTACAGAGGATGACGTACTATTTACATCCTACGTGTACCACTTCGACGGCCACTACAACATGGCTTCTCGATAGTAAATCAAGGCATCTCAAAATATTACGAAACCAAACCAGGCATGTAATTTATGTGTACAGTGCTATCATATTATGTGAAGGGAAGAAGGAAGTTTGCCCTACAGTTCCTCTAAGCAAAACAATTTTAAATTTAAATCATATTGTTCAGGGTCTGAATTAAAGCACTCTGTGTTACAAGTGTCACACGAAACAGACTATCTATTTTCTTTCTTGCCTCATTCAAAATATCTAATGTTACAGCCATCATTCCAGGTCGACTCAGCGTTTTCCCAGGTTACATAGAAATGTCCTATATACACAGCACAACATAATAGAAAGGCAAACATGCGTACGCCCACACGCATTCAGCAGAATTTCAACCCGTGATTACTATATATGAAAACCCAAGCCAATAAAATTCTTCGATTGCGCAGGAATCCTTTTTGGCTGTGCATTTGTGATCAATACTTCAATTACATCCTCAATGTAACTGCCGTCAGTAAACATGCAAATGTATAAAAAACCCGTGACCGTTAAATGCAAGTACGAAATGCTGATAATTTATAGCATAAAATGGAAATGAAGCTAAATATTCACTCTCACTTCTGCGCTACAGAAATGGATTGCGTTCAATTTGCGTGACCATGTTCTGTGACTACAGTATGCCCAGTAAATAGAGATAAACTGTTATTTCCTCCCTCCTATTATACACACATCGTGGTGAGGGGGTTTGAGTATGCCAAGGACCCTGAGAGCTATACCAGCGGTAGCTGGTACCACATTATCACTTTTCCTGGATAGTCTCTTTCCAAAAGCAGAAGATCGCATTAAGTGGAGGAACTGTTTTGGAAGAGACTGTGGACCTGTCGTCTGACAGATTACTGATGAATGAATGAATTATACACACACACACACACACACACACATATATATATATATATATATATATATACAGTAAAACTTGGTTATAGCAACATCGGTTTCTGCGAC
>NW_019727402.1:981229-996520 GCF_002891405.2 Cryptotermes secundus | reverse complement strand
GTATATATATATATATATATATATATATATTAACGAAGAAAATATTAACTTCTGACAAAAACAACAGAATAAAATAATTTTGAACGAATTAAGCAAAATTTAATATTCAGTTCTGATAATTACGATGTACAAGCATACTGAAAATATCGTTTATTTCAGGCTTCATATATCATTTTCTTCTTAATAATAAGTCATTAAATTAAATTAAATATTAAACTGCATATTCATCAAATTATTCTACCGTTTCTTTTCTCTGTTTACTTCTGGTATCATGATGTGTCAAATCGGACTCAGCAACATACCGAGCAAGAGCGTATAACGATAACCTTGAGGTATCTAGTTCGAACATCGACCGGGTGACCGGCTGTCCTGGCTTGCATATTTCGTATTTTCCTTACTCCCTCCAAGGAAATTCGGGGAAGTATCTTGAAATAGGCTACTCTCTCCTCTTCTGCTTCCTTCTAAATATTTACCTGCTCAACTTTGATGGACATCCTGTAACAGTCGAAGTTACAGAACCGACGCAGTTGTACCGCGTCGATCAGCAGCTTAAGAACCGATGAACCAACTTCAGAATTACCTTCTATCTGCTGATATGCTTGAATGTTAATATTTTCCAGATGTGCCATAATTAAAATATGGAATTTTTAAGAATCCTGAGTAAACTGGGCAAATAAGCCAAAGAAGCGTCCAAAAGAAACACAACAGCCCACTCTGGGGTACAGGAAAACTGTGTATTCTCATTAGTTTCATCCAAAAGTTGTGCACATGAAACTGCACATTTTATAGTCCTCTTACAACATGATGACATACTGCCAGAATAACAATCTAACACGGAGCCAATAGTCTTTCGGCGCCAGTAGCTGTAGTTGTATTGACCCACTTTATTTAATGACAAGTCCCACTGAACTTACTGACGTGGATAAACTTGCTCTGAAGCCATTCATGGTTAAGGAGCACTGCGAGCATTATATTATATCAGGAGCATCTTACAAAAGGATCAGTCTGCTGAAACGTGCAGTGTATATACCAGCTGTTTCGAGTCATCATGGAAATTAGTGACATCGCTTAAATATAAAGTGACGGTGCCTGTCTTTGTTGCTAGGAGAGACACAATACAGCAATGGGCAAACGGAAGAGGCATTAAAATGGTGAAAATAGTGTTTGTTTGTGTATAACAACTATTTCCTATCCAGGTAAATGCCGTAGTCACACAGTGAGAGCAATCTGATACCTCAGATACTGTACGTCGAGGACAGAGAGCATGGATAGCGCAGTCGGTACCGTCGGTATAGCGACTGGCTACGGGCTGGGCGATAGAAGGGGTCGCAATTCCAGTATTTTGAGCTCCTGTCATTTCCGAAAGTATACAACGAGCTATTGGCGTACGTTCGAACCAAAACAATGTCTCTTTGCTTGGTAAAACTGATTACGGCAAGTCAGCATAAATTTTGAAAACAATTTAGTAACTTGGAATAGAAGAATCTCGTACACGAGATCCGTGTCTGCAAACCTCCAAGCTGACAACAAGACAAAGTATTCAGCAATTGCTGTAATGTTAACAGTGGGTCTCACACTGCATTGTATTTTCTTAAGTTTCCTGTGAAGTGTCTTAGATCTCACAGATGAATGTCACAAACTTAAATTCGACACTATTATTGCTTAGTCAGGGCCTAGGCATGTAATCCGTTACTATTACTGTCCAACTTATAATCCACTAGGGTAAGGTAAGGTAAAGTTGTCCTGTATTTAAATAATTAAGCACTACGCCATGAAGGGGTATAGGGGAATGGATGTATGGATCCATATGTTCTTAACCTCAGCACTAGTTGGAGGTGAGTGGTCAGCTTCACCCTCCGACAACTTTACCCCCGGTTCCCATTGGATAGGAGTTTGAGTGGAACTCAGAGCCGGTCAGGACGACGTGAAGAAATGAAAATCCTTGACCCTACTGGGACTAGAATTCCGACCCCTTGGTCGTCCAGCCCATAGCCAGTCGCTATACCGACTATGCTAATTGCTTCAGGTACAAACGCAAAATAATATTAGTTACAGGAACTCAAACTAGATCAGGGATTGCTGTCATTACAGTAACTAGACTATAGGCTGCACGACTGGAGTTCGATTTCCGGCACGAAGAATGATTTTTCTCTAAGATACCGCCACAAGAGTGGACCGCGGCCCATTCAGCCTCCTATCCAAGCAATACTGTGGGTTGAGTGGCTGGAAAGTAAACTTTGCCGTATATTTCCATCCAAAGCCAAGGTCTAGAATTTGTGAAGCTGTCTGTGAACTCCTACATATGTCTTCATAGCGCGATGCTTATTTAAGAACAGTCACAACGTTAATTTCAGCAATCCGAATTACATTGTTTAGCAGTTATATGTTCCGTGAATCACTCAGTGAAGACACGCAGAAGTAGGGAAACATTTTAACTTCGGATCAAGTGATGATCAGTTCTGCTTCTTGCTCGGTTATATTTTTGGTAAGGCCGCGCCACAGCTCAAGCGGTTAGTCGCTGGCTTCCCACCGCGGCGGCCCGGATTCGATCCCGGGTCTGGTGGACAAAGTGGCGCTGGGGCAGGTTTTCTCCGAGTACTTCGATTTCCCCTGCCAATCTTCATTCCACCAATTGCTCCACAATCACCCTCATCTATCATCTGGGGCTGGTACAATAGGCCAGAAGTGGCCGCAGTACAAGGGACTTAGTCCCACCCCACTAGCAAAAAAAAACTGGATATTTTATTATGCTTTTGATACAATATATCTCAACATCTTCTGGGACATACTATGCAAATTACAACGTGAATTACAATTTTCAAATCCACTTGAATGGTCCTAGAAGGCAGAATACATTTTACAGCACCTGAGCTGAATTTTTCACAGCTTGAGTTTTCTGCCACTTTACCTCATGGAGCTGTCATCGTCCAGGAATCCAGAGAACAAGAGAGAAAAATTAATTTATCCTGGAGCGCGTGAAGAACTCGGCGGTTCAATGACCTACTGCCTCGATTCAGTGCAAATTTCTTAATGGTAGGCTATACCAGCACGAATCGATTAATGTGCAGACTTGTTTCCTTTTCCTGAAGAATGAAAACGTCAAGTCTGTCTCCGCGCGTTCCTAATGGACCGGACTTCGTGAAGGGGGGTTAGAATATCCTGTCATTATGAGATACCCCGTCTGCCACATTTCTATCTTCTGAGAATTACAGAGACAGTTGTGAAAGTAACAATATTCGGTTAATTTCCTGTAAGATCATAGATCACTGAATCTGTCACAGCGGCTGCTGCCTGTCTAAATATCTGTGAGGTTACATCATACCTTCAGCAGGCAACATTACGAAACAAAAAGCCTGCGTGTTCAACGAGATTTTGGCTCACGTCGCATGCTGAAAATACAATACACTAATTTCTAATGATGACGTAACAAGAAATTTCATTATCTGATGATGGAACCTCAAAGATGTTTACACACAGTTCTGATAATATTTAATGATATGGAAAATGTCACGCGGCAGCGTAGTTGTTTGAGGCACTATGCCACAAGCCGGAAGGTCGCGGTTTCGGGAAGACATCGGATTTTTCTTCAATTGACCTATTCCTTCCAGCCGCACTATGGCCCTGTGGTCGACTCAGCCTCTAACAGAAATGAGTACCAGGAATATTCTTGGAATATTCTTGGGGGTAAAGGACGGCCGGCGCGTAGGGCTGACAACCTTGCCGCCATCTATGAGCCGACTGTCTAGAAAATGTGGGAACCTCAACATCTCACAACCCTATGGGCCTCCACGGCCTGTTACAGGGATACCTTTACTTTTTTACTTTAGAGAAAATGTCAAACTCTCAATCTCGGTACTAGAGGAAAGTGGTTAGGAAGAATACCGTTTTCTGGCATGTGGCGCCGTGTAGAAATTGTTTTAACCGACGTTTCGGAGGAACGTATCGCCTACATTTTTGGGGTATAAGAGATCCGCGAGCGATGAACCACGTTGGTTCACCGCTCGCGGATTTCTTATACCTTGAAGATGGAGGCGATGTTCCCCGAAACGTCGGTTAACACAATATCTACAAGGCGCCACATACCACAAGACGGCATTCTTCATAGTCACGGCCGTGAAAACCTTAAATCTTACACGTGTCAGCTGCTTTATTCGAATGGAAAGCCCTTGTATACTTGTGTGGGCCTTAGATCCGGTTTCAAGGGAAATATTCCTTCCTCTGCCTAAACTGAACCACGGCCTTCGTCGGTAAATCTACAAGTCAGGCGCGATGATAGAATGTAAATACTTTTTAAGCTATTTATTAATAAATAGCTTATTGTGACGTGTTATCTTACGTTCATCGTCGCCACAACCGCTGCAATCGGTTATGTTATGATACATATTGTTCTACAACAGTATGGAACTTTGAGTAGTATTGTACGAGATGAAAGTTCAAGAGATTTATACTAAAAACAATATTTTATACAGCTAGATGCTGTTTATACAACGTAAAACTCTTACTTTCTGCTGTGTTCAAAATTCAGATGGGCACATTTAAATAAAACCATTAGTTCTTTCTACATTCTAGAGCTTCGTCCCACGCTAATGGAAACAATGGGGAGGGGGGAGGGTCACACAAAGATAAATTATTTAATCTGAAAGGAATGTCTAGGAAGTTTTATTGTCTATTTCCAGACCCTATGGCAGCTTTCGTGTGAGTGTAATGTAAGAAATCATAGATAGAATAACCCGAATCTATTCGGAAATGTTCCGAACTTGGTTCTCTCTTTGAGGCGTACTTCTATACGACATTTCCTACAAATGAGCCAATTTATTGAAGACACTTGAAGGAAAGACAAATCCACACATATTGAATAAACAGCCATACATAGGGAGTATAAGAGGCTTAAGCTGTGCACAGTAACGCCTACGACCGATCAGCTGACTAAATGCAGTTTCGATGTGGGTAAATAAGTTAAGGCATAACCTGCTGGACAAGCCTGCATAGACAGAAATCTTCTATACAGAATGTCCCAGGAGGTAAGGTCAATATTCTGGGTTGTCATAGTATCGGTCATTCTAAGCAAAAATGTATATGCACATGTGTCCTATTCCGAACGGTTTCCGAAACAGCTATTTCACTGTACAGTTCCAAAATTGTTGCTAAGAAAGATATTACGTGCTGTTTCTAATACCGGTATTTACTGTTCAAGTGAAAAAACTGGTATAATTTACCTAGTATAAACCATTTTCGAAAATTCCACCGTCAACATTAATACACTTTGTAACTCGTGTGAGGAGGACATGGCATGTTGCTCGTCTGTGCAGTGTACAGTGTACTGTACAGTGAAATACTTCTATCTCGGAAACCGTTCGGAATAGGCCGCGTGTACATATACACTTTTGCTTAGACTGACAGATATTATGACATCCCAGAATATTGACTTTTCTTCATGGGACATTCTGTATATCTTGTGTAATGTTACTTAGCACACTGCTATGACTTGGACGCTGTGACAGCGCGGATATACCTTGTTGAAACCACGGTGCAACAAACGTAGCGCCTAAACAGAAACGCCGATCCTCCCTCGTCGAACTGGACACCTCGTCTAAACACGTACATGTCTAGGACCCCGAGGAGATTTGAAGCCAGGAATGGCTGTGCTGGTGAGGATCAGCAGAATGACCGATCGGCCGACCACATCGACAGAATCACAAATAGTTTCAGCATGTTTCATCTTGTGAAGCAATATTTCTCTTCTGAAACGAGCCTTAAAATGCAAGACACTAATCACCACTGTTAGCAGACTGCTGACTTGGTTGAATATGGATTAACTAGAACAGGCCAAATGTTCAAACCAAACCATACGTTACACTTACTTACTTACTTACTTACTTACTTACTTACTCATGTAGCTGAGCTCTTCTGGAGGAGCCGCCAATCCTGCAGCTACTCAAGAATTTCCCAGTATTTTATGGAAATCGAAGGTTCATTATCGTGTTTACAAGAGCCCTCCACTGGTCCCTATCCTGAGCCAGATCAATCCTACCACCCCATCCTATCTCTCTAAGATCCACCCACCCACCTACGACTTGGTCTTCCCAGTGGTCTCTTTCCTTCTGGCTTTCCTACCAATATCCTATACGCATTCCTCGTCTCCACCATTTGTGCTACGTGCTCTGCCCACCTCATCCTCCTTGACTTGATCATTCTAATTATACTTGGAGAAGAGTACAAGTTATGAAGCTCCTCATTATGTAGTTTTCTCCAACCTCCTGTCACTTCATCTCTCTTCGGTCCAAATATTCTCCTCAACACCCCGTTCTCAAACACCCTCAGACTATGTTCCTCCCTTAATGTCAGAGACCAAGTTTCACACCCATACAGAACCACAGGTAAAAATATAGTTTCGTATATTCTAATTTTTATGTTTTGGGACAGCAGACGAAAAGACAAAAAGTTCTGGACTGAATGGTAGGAAGCATTCCCCGAGTTCAATCTCCTCTTAATTTCCTCCTTAATAAGGTTTCGATCTGTTAGCGTTGTTCCCAAATATCTGAATTGTGCCACATTTTCAAAATATCTGCTTCCTATCTTTATGTCATGATTTTGCACTGCATTTTGGTGACGAGACAGTAACATATACTTAGTTTTCTCAGTGTTTATTTCTAAACCAACCTCTTTACTTGCGTCAATTAAAGTTTGTGTTTTTCTTTATGGTATCTACATTATCACCCAGTAGATTCACATCATCGGCGTAGACCAACAGCTGATGTCTCCCGTTCAATTTCAGTCCCACCTTGGTTCCCTGGACCTTCCTAATGGCATATTCTAAGGCAACGTTGAATAGGAGTGGCGATAAAGCATCTCCTTGTTTTAGACCATTCTGAATAGGAAATTTATCAGACAAATGTTTACCTACACGGACTTTACTATACGTTTCGGTTAAACACATTTTAATCACCCTAACTAGTTCCATGGGTATCGCAAACTCTATCAGAATGTTGTACAATACTTCCCTCCTAACTGAATCATAAGCTCTACTTTACACATACATAACGAAAATATTCAGTTATTCCAATACAAGTCGGTAGAAACAAAACTCAATTTAAAATATTTGTCAGGGTGTGATGCGCCTAGAATTAAATTCGGGGCATTTTGAGAGTGCCTGAAAAATGTCTGCAGATAGCGATCATGTTTATTTAGGAACACGTCAAAAGCAACTGGTTTAAAACCAGGGCAAATTAGAATATTTGTATCTCGATTCAGTCTTCTCTCTAATTAAAGTACATACTCTTTCGATGTGACTGAAGTAATTTTTTATTTAATCACATATCCACTTTCTTTTAATTCTCTTACTGGTGGGTGGAGTCCAGCTGGGTCCACTCGGCACGGCGGCCACTGATTGGCCTATTGTAGCCTGCCCCGGGTGATTATGACGGAGAATTTGGTTGAATGAAGATTGGCAGGGAAAACCGAAGTACTCGCAGAAAACCCGCCCCAGCACCACTTTGTCCACCACAAATTCCACTTGATCAGACCCGGGATCGAACCCGGGCCGCCGCGGTAAGAAGCCAGCGACTACCCACTTGAGCTATGGCGCGGCCCACATCTCCACTTACATAACCAGCTCGTCAGGCAATAAGCTACACGATTAGTTAGTTTAGCCTGTGTCCTCTGTGACAATTGCATTCATCATTTCACTATACACCCATAAACTGAAATCATTTGATTATAAGATAATGTCTCTTTATGAAATGAGTAATTTATGTAAAATAATAATCACATCGCACCATTCATATTCAAAGTTCTGTCCAGAGGGAGGAAGTAACAAGTGCCAGGTTAAATCTGCATAATGAGGGCACGCATAATTTGTACTCTTAGTCAAATATTAATAGGATGAGCAAATCAAAACGGAAGAGATTGGTGAGAAATGTAGCAGGCATGTGAGAGAATATAAATGAGTAAAAAATTTTAATGGGAAAACATGAAAGAAAGACCTAGGCGTGAAAGAGAGGATAATATTAAAATGTATCTTGAAGAAGCAGGAGAGGATATAGATTGGATTAATCTAACTCAGTAAAGGGAACACTGGTAGACTGTTGTGAAGACGGTAATGAACCTTCGGGTTTCATGAAGTGCTTCTAGCACCTTGAGAAGCTAAGTAAGTATTTTACTCGCAACAAGGACTCTGAACCATAGAATTGGTCAGTTAGTTAATCGGTTACTTAGATTATATATCAAGAACTTCGGTCCACTTAAAGAACGAAGACTAGGAGCAAAAACAACAAGAAAACTAAACTATGTGGCTTTAGTCCGAAAGCTAACTATACCGACTGAGCGACCGCTGCTTGTCGGCGAAGTTAATGCCAACTTTAGCGGATAGAGGGTGTCGCGTGGTCAGCGCAACGAATCGCCAGGGCCGTTAATTTCTATTTTTCTGAAGACTAGGAGCAGCCTAATGAAAAAAGAATACAGTCTGATGTAATTTCAGGAAAAGTACAAACGTCTTGAGCAACATTACAGCAATTCCTTATAGGTTTAGGTATGTGTCTGGTGTTGCAGGGGTCCATGCAATGGTGTGCTGGTTGAAAAACAAATGTGGTTCTTGATATATGTCTTGAAGAAGGTAAATTAGGACTGAGGACTTAAGTCCCAGGCTTCGTTGGGCACTTTCAACCCCGCCCCTCCTCCCTCTTCCCCCGTTGCCCACAATACTGCTACTCCTGGATCAATGAACAAACGAGATGTCGTGATGAATACTGACTTTGCTGCCCTCTGCAGTCAGATTCTCGAAACTACTGTCTAAAGACTAGTTCACCTCTAATTATGACAATCATAACTATCTGCTATAACTTCGAATTATTATAAATTATGAGCATAAATATTGTGCTTTTGTCCAGCTGTGTGCTACGAACGAGATCTCGAGCCGTTCTAGAGAAGCCAGCAGTCACATTGAGTTGGTGAATAATTTCCTTGCACTTTCACGAGGCCTTCAGGCCTTCCGACATGTTCACAAGGGATCGCCACTAGATCCTATACCGAATCAGATGAACCCAGTTTACACAGGTTCGCACCATTTCCTTAAGAACCATCTGAATTTTGTATACAAGCACAAGGCCTACATTAAATTGTTTGAATATCGGCTACGATGATGGTATCTATCTATTTATGGCTCTGCAGCCCTTCTGTTGGACGTTGGCCGCTTTTTCAGTTTCTTAATCCACATACAGTCGGCAGGATTCCTTGGATGGGTGATCAGCAAGTCGCAAGGCCGCTACCGACACACAGAAGAATAATATCACAGAATAAACGCACACATAAATATGCCTTGTGTGGAATTCGAACCAACGATCCCAGTGTTCGAGCGAGCGAAGACAGTTCATGCCTCAAGCCGAGCGGCCACCGTGATGGGCATTGGAAATACAACACAACATGGCGGGACGATATAATATTTATTCACTTCACAGCCATGTCGTGCCACAGCAACAGAAGTTGAAGACTCCCAGAAATAATTTAACAAACTGGTAGTATGTAACCTAAGGTTTAATACTATTAATACCAAAGCCCTCCACTGAAAACAATTCCGGGCCCGGTGTGTCCATATCCCATTGCCACAGCCTATTTCTCTGTCCATCGTGTCCTCTAATCACCGCTGACCTAACGCTGTCAGGTCACTGTACAATCAAGAACCTCTTCGTCTGAGTGTGGGGTACTTTCCGATGCTGGCAGTAGGTAGAAAGTTTAGCGTCGAATAATAGGAATATAGGCAATTAAATGGAAAGGATTTAGAAGCAGGAGTCGTGACCTACTCGAGGTACCTCAACTTCCCGGTATTTGCCTGTAGGTACTGTGTAAAACCCTGAAAATCCTCAGTCAGAATAGCTGGTGCTCCCGCCCTGATTCGAACGTAGTAGCTCCCGAATATGAATCTAGACCGTTTCAGCTATATTCAGGGTCGTTAATTGTCGAAGAATAAATTCACAACACTTATAACCCTCGGATGTATTTGGAATCTAATAACTAACTTCTGAACTGCTGACGGAGGTTCTTTCAGTAGCCTGCAAATGAAACAACGAATTAGAACCTGCGTGCCTTGTCAGGCGTGGTTACGCGAGCCACAGTTCGCTTCGCGCTGACCTACACAAGGCAAGCAGCGGGATAACCCAGCAGCTACCAGCTCGGCTAATCGATCGCGATTGATGAATATTTTGTGAGGAGAGAAGGCATTCCGAGTTCGCAGAAAACAGCAGTGTGTGTACGAACAGTCAGTACTCTTCATGTCCTTCGTGACGAAACACAGTCGAATTGAAAATTAATTTCCGTGGTGACTACGTAACGCGACATCATCTCCCAGATTGCTAAAACGACATTATTGTGGGCGTGTGAGCCAATACAAAGATCTACAAAAGTTTCTTCTCGTCCTAAAAACTTCAGTGAACATTAAATATTTTAATAACATAACTGAATGAATAAATCTTAATGGGAGAAATATACATTCCGCTGAAGAAAGTGTGATTCAGTTCGATATTAGAAGAATTTTCATGTTTAAGATACTGGGATGGGGCCCCTCTTTGGCAGTGACTACGATGTAAACTAAACACATTGATACCTAAGAGAGAAAGTTAAGATTTTATACACATTGACGGTTCATTTACTCGTACACTGAACAGAAAATTGGAAGTGTCAACTGCCGTTCTACATTAAAAAAATTAAAATGAAGAAATACGAGTTTTATTCCGCCAGCTGCTACTAACATCAAAGATAAACGCTAAGGTAGGTGCACACTGGCATGCGTCAAGACATGTAACAGCCAAGACACGATGTCTGCGACATGACGCAAAGAAAGGAGCACAGTTGAAACGAATGAGATTATGAAAACCGCTTCACACCGATTTGATTCATGACGTTAGCATCATGACTCAGACCGTGGTTACCCTGACTGAGGTTTATTGTCGTTTCGCTCAGTTTCTTCAGACAAATACCTTAAATAGGCTACGACCACTTCTTTCTAAATTTTTCAGTCATTCATCGTCAATGGTTTCAGCGCTATATAATTTAGCTACTGAAAGCGTCGTTAAATAACAAATAAAGAAATATTTCACTTTACATGGGAATACAAGAAAACTGAAAAAAGTACACACAAATCTAAACCAGCGCCTTAGACGTAAGAACCGACGGTAGAAAAAGCTGGTCATATGTCAGTTATTTATGCGTTCATTAAACTTTATGCATAACGTGGAGGTTATATCTGTCCGTTTCTTTGTCTCGCCTAACTCGTCTAGTTCTTTTCCTGCTCTCATTCGTGATACAAGGCCTGTATAAATCAGGAGGTGCTTCGTTATGTAACATCATAAATTACCCATTTACCTCATCTCCTTCAGGTTCAAATATCCTGAGCACTTCGTTTTAAACCATTAGCAAATGTACATATTTATATAAGAGTAAAAGGTGTTTTTTTTCCGACCGCCTCTGTGGTCTAGTGGTTAGAGTTCCTGGCTACATATCCAAAGGCCCGGGTTCGATTCCCGGCGCTACCAGATTTTATGAGAAGTACTGGGTCTGGAACGGGGTTCACTCAGCCTCGTGGGGACAACAGAGGAGCTATTTCAAAGAAATAGCGGCTCCGGTCTAGAAAACCGAAATTAACGGCCGTGGGAATACGTTGGGCTGACCACGCGACACCCTCTATCCGCTAAAGTTCGCTTGCGGACTAAAGCCACGGAGTTTGTTTTGTTTTTAAAATGCAATTTTTCACAACAATACATAACAATTTAAGAAACTTATATTTTGTGTATCTCGCATAAAAGTTTCGTATGTATCCGTGTGCTTAAATGCGTTTATATTTTCAGAGAAGCAGGCCTTCTATGCAGCGCGCAATATTTGTAAATAACGATAATGAATACAATTAAATATGCCCTCGTTACATTACGGGGCGGCATGTTTATGGATTCACTTCGGACCCCACCCTGTGGCACACATTATACTACAGTAGAGCCTCACTCCTCAACATTCGAGCAACGAAAGAACCGCCGCTCCCCGAGTTGCATGCCGGGCTCCGCCATCGATTCTCTTGTTAAGGCAATTCACCGAATTGCTGGCGCTACTCGTGCAGCGGCTCCGTGGCATAATGCTGGTTCTTAGGCAATTTGATGACGCTGTTTCAAATTCAGAGCAGAACTATATGGGAAGGTTATCATGAATGAGGACTGGGGAGCACACAGAAGAAATCTGTTGTAGAACATCTTAAGGTACACAGAATTACGGGGCTTTTGGTCTTCTTCCATCGTCCGGAATTCTAGATAATAGAGGACAGTACGTTTCGGAAACTGGATCTGTTTCCGTCTTCAGGTGAGACCTACTTAGCTGGGTCCCTTAGGAAGAGCTAATCTCAATCACTGAACCTGAGATTAGCTCTTTCTAAGGGGCCCAAATGAGTAGGTGTCTTCCTTTCTCACCTGAAAACGGAAACAGATCCAGTTTCCGAAACGTACTGTCCTCTATTATCTAGAATTCCGGACGATGGAAGAAGTCCAAAAACCCAGTAACTCTGTGTGTCATCCACCATCGTCAGAACCCTTTAGAATCTACACCTTAAGATACGCTAACTAACCCAGTACCCACTAAAAGTACAGAGCAAAAACATGCAACCCCTCAATCAAGACAGTAACACAGAGGAGATTCGAACTGGATACATTAAGAATACCGGTCGAGAACTTCACGGATATATCAACTTGCAAGGTGCAGACAACTTATGTGAATCCTTAGATTATTTAACTATGCTGTTTCAACTGCAGCACATATTTAAAAGAGAAGATGAACAATCCACCTACAAATAGTGGACAACGCAAAGAAACGTCTCCGCCAGGACTGCTGTTGACGTGACCAAAATTCCGCTTCGGAATATTCGAAAGATTAATTTCCCGCAAACTCACAAACATATAATTTAAATAAATTCAGTTGAGCAGTTTCGAATTGTAAACACGCGGACGGGCAGACAAGCATTCTCTGTATACACTTTGTGAAAAGGATGCTTGAAACGTCATTTACGAGTATAATTCAAAATTGCCCCGGACCATGACCTCCGTTAGTGAAGAATACAGCTGTATGTAATATTTCAGCTTACTTTCCTTCTAGTATGGGAGCCGAGACAGCGCAGTCGGTAAAGCGAGGGGTTGGAGTCCGAGTTCCGATATAGGTAAGACTCTTCTCCACGTCGTCCAGACCGGATCTGGGGCACACCCAACCTCCTATCCAATTAGCACCAGGAGCTATTTCCCCAGCGGTAAAGCGGTCAAGGCGTGAAGCTGACCACTCACGTTTAACACATAAGGACGGCCATGTCTGTCCCAATTTACACATATTTCAAACTAAACCCCGTCAGACAGATTTTGACAAAATTTTATATGGACGCCATGACCCTGGAGACCATCCCAAATTCGTATTAATTAATTTTGGGCAATCAGTCACAGAAACGTGGCGAAGGCGATGATATGAGGTGGGAGTGGAATAGCCCAACTTCTGAAATACGGTAACCATGGTAACTACAGGAAGTATACACATGGTAATAATAACAGGCACAGTCATAACGACACTAAAAGTAACCATAGTAAGGAACTGCAGAGCTTCACAGGACGTTCGAATGCGAATTCAGAATGACAAGATGGTAAGAACTCATAAGAAAATTGTGCCTTCTTATATGGATTGTACTTTTCCAATCTTATTTTTACGAGTAAGAACATGTTTTTGGCACTATAACGTACGTCCTTCAGTCAGTGTGTCCACGTATATAAGCCCCTAAGAGGCGGATTTTCATGATGTGTGATATGAATATCATGCCATTAGAGACTAGCCAAGAGTGAGACAAACATCCATGCGAAATATCATGAAAATCTGTTCACTACGAGACAGAGAGTTGGATATGCAGACATTATCCTATAACTTGTTTCAGAGAAAACAGGCTGATAATATGCCACTCAAAGCCAAAATATAAACGTCAAGGATTACATCAATCAGACTCACACCGGAAGAAGTCTAACTAACCTGTGATGCTGGCCGTGCCATAGCTCAAGCGGTTAGTCGCTGGCTTCCCATCGCGGCGGCCCGGGTTCGATCCCGGGTCTGGTCAAGTGGGATTTGTGGTGGACAAAGTGGCGATGGGGCAGGTTTTCTCCAAGTACTTCGGTTTCCCCTGCCAATCCTCATTCCACCAATTGCTCCACAATCACCCACACCTATCATCTGGGGCTGGTACAATAGGCCAGAAGTGGCCGCAGTACAAGGGACTTAATCCCACCCCACTAGCAACAAAAAAAAACCTGTGATGCTGTATGTTTGCTCTGTACTTGTAGCAGTTTGATGCGATGTACAGTTTGCAAGGATACCGACACCATACTCACTTGGCATGCGGAAACAGACATGGACAGAGATGGATCGCCCAACCAACTGTTCATCTCCTTAAACAAACTAAAACAACACTTCATTTAATAGAGAGTATCCCCTCTCCTACATAGCAATCATTAATCTTTTTCTCGTTCTCAACATACAATGGGGACAGCCGGAATAGCGTAGTCAGTACAGCGACTGGCTACGGGCTGGATGACTACGGCTCGGGGTTCGAGTCCCGGTGGGAACATGAATTTTCACTTCTCCATTTCGTTCAGACCGGCCCTGGGGCCCACCCAGCATAATATACAATAGGTACCGTGGGGGGGGGGCTAGAAGCGTGAAGCTGACCACTCAGCTTCAACTAGTGCCGAGGTCAAGAAAACATAGCTCTGTACATCTACTCCCACAAACGTCTTCATGGCGTAGTGCTTAATTAGTTAAGCGCAGACAGGGGACATTTTACCTTACCTTACTTTACCAACATATAATATACTTTAAGGGGGCACGCGGTAGCGTAGTTGGTTAAGGCACTATGCTACATGACGGAAGGTCGCGGGATCGAATCCCGATAAGATGGATATTTTCAATTTACCTAGTCCTTCCAGCCGCATCATGGCCCTGTGGTCGACTCAGCTTCTAACAGAAATTAGTAAGTAAAAAAAAAAAAAAGTAAAGGTATCCCTGTAACAGGCCGTGGAGGCGCATAGGGTTGTGGGATGTTGAGGTTCCCACATTTTCTAGACAATCGGCTCATAGATGGCGGCAAGGTTGTCAGCCCTATGCGCCGGTCGCCCTTTACCTTCAAGAATATTCCTGGTACTCATTTCTGTTAGAGGCTGAGTCGACCCCAGGGCCATAGTGCGGCTAACAGAAATGAGTACCAGCAATATTCTTGGGGGTAAAGGGCGGTCGGCGCGTAGG
>NW_019727402.1:943952-980166 GCF_002891405.2 Cryptotermes secundus | reverse complement strand
TCATTCCACCAATTGCTCCACAATCACCCACACCTATCATCTGGGGCTGGTACAATAGGCCAGAAGTGGCCGCAGTACAAGGGACTTAATCCCACCCCACTAGCAACAAAAAAAAACCTGTGATGCTGTATGTTTGCTCTGTACTTGTAGCAGTTTGATGCGATGTACAGTTTGCAAGGATACCGACACCATACTCACTTGGCATGCGGAAACAGACATGGACAGAGATGGATCGCCCAACCAACTGTTCATCTCCTTAAACAAACTAAAACAACACTTCATTTAATAGAGAGTATCCCCTCTCCTACATAGCAATCATTAATCTTTTTCTCGTTCTCAACATACAATGGGGACAGCCGGAATAGCGTAGTCAGTACAGCGACTGGCTACGGGCTGGATGACTACGGCTCGGGGTTCGAGTCCCGGTGGGAACATGAATTTTCACTTCTCCATTTCGTTCAGACCGGCCCTGGGGCCCACCCAGCATAATATACAATAGGTACCGTGGGGGGGGGGCTAGAAGCGTGAAGCTGACCACTCAGCTTCAACTAGTGCCGAGGTCAAGAAAACATAGCTCTGTACATCTACTCCCACAAACGTCTTCATGGCGTAGTGCTTAATTAGTTAAGCGCAGACAGGGGACATTTTACCTTACCTTACTTTACCAACATATAATATACTTTAAGGGGGCACGCGGTAGCGTAGTTGGTTAAGGCACTATGCTACATGACGGAAGGTCGCGGGATCGAATCCCGATAAGATGGATATTTTCAATTTACCTAGTCCTTCCAGCCGCACCATGGCCCTGTGNTATTCTTGGGGGTAAAGGGCGGTCGGCGCGTAGGGCTGACAACCTTTCCGCTATATATGAGCCGACTGTCTAGAAAATGTGGGAACCTCAACATCTCACAACCCTATGGGCCTCCACGGCCTGTTACAGAAGTACCTTTACTTTTCTTTACTTTTTGCAGTGTGCTTTAAACAAGAAGTTTTGAGAAGGATGGCTCCTACTTTCCTTCAGCAGCTTCAAACTACATAACGATGCAACGACAACAGTTAAGTCAAAGTACAAACTAACTTTCGTATATTCGATGTATTATTTAATGCATTAAACCTTCATAACACAATAAATAAATATCTGTCTGGTCAACACGTTTCTGCTCCCTTTTCCATGCTAGTTTCTCGTTCGACTCTTTCTTCGACCTTGAAGATGGAGACGACACGTCAGTTGAATTTCAACAGACTGCATCCGTTATGTTCCAGAAGAAAGAACTCATTATATGAAGTTTTGTTTCGAGTTAATGCACCTGCTGCAAAATGCCAACGCGATATACTTAGGCGAACTCAGGCTAGTCATGTTTGGGATTATAGAAAGTAGAATGGATTACATGACTTGAAAACTTCAGACTCAAGTTACAAGCTCCTCAGATTCCACCATACTTCCGGCAGATCTATGAACTTACAAGATAAACTGCGAGGTCTCTAGTCTTCTGAAGCGCTGCTGTTTTAGAGCCTAAATTGATTTCGCCCTTCAACAGAAACACATTCTGTGTGGAATAGATGCATATACTTGAGTTTTCTACGGAAAAGCCTTTCAATATAATAATGATTTCACGTCGGTACACTCACGTGCTAGATCTTAGAAAGGGAATTAAATTTCCACCTTGAAAGTAATTTCTTGTAGCGCTTTTACTCGACAATGTCATTCAATCCGTTGCTTGACAGTTCAGTGACTTGGCCACCAACTTTTCCTGCCCTTGGTTTCCCTAGTACATTCCGATCCTAGCGAACAAGCATCAAGACAGAACTCTAAGAAGGTTTAATACAATAACTAATGAACTCCACAGACCACAGTGCTTCTTGAGATGACAGCAGTCAGTTCTCCGCCTTTTACGCGAACCAAAGGTTGATTAAAGAGATCACAAGAAGCCGGCAAAGGACCCTATCATGAGCCAGATGATTCCAATCTACATCCGGAATCTATTCCATTAAGTTTCATTTGAATTTTATTCATCCATCTCTACCTAGGTCTCCCAAAGGAACTCTTTCCTCAAGATTTTTCACTTAACGTGTTACACGTATTTCTCACCTACCCATGAGTGCTACATGCCTCCTCAAATCTCACCGTTTTTCACTCATTTATGCTAGGTATAATTATTTAGTGAAAAGTGGGGCCTACAAATAATGTAGGGCCCCATTATTCCCTTTCCACAAACCGCCTGTTATCTCTTCTGCAACTGATGATGGTGATGACAATAATAATAATTCAATTCAATTCTTTATTATTTATGTGCCGAGTCAACAGCCGCAAGGCCAATTACAGACAGAGCACAGTGCAGATGAAAGTAATTACATTATAGACAAACTTATTAAAAGTCAAATACAAATTACATGTAAGTACTTGCAAGAAACAATATTGAAGGAAAGTAAACATACAAACAAATAAATGATAATTTTAGCAGTAGTAATAAACTCATTATCATTAAACTAAGTGTTATTAAGAATTGAGTAATGAAACATAAATATTTAATTAAGAAATGAATAGTATAGATTTTCAGAGGATAATAATAATATACGTAATTCATTTTGTTTTATTGGACATGCAAATAATAATAATAATAATAATAAGATGAAGAATAAGAACGTTTGTTTACGTATTTGTCAAAACAAAAGCCTGTAACGGTCAAGCACTCAAAAACTTAATGCGAAAGCCACTAGTGTCACGAATAATAGTGGTTAATAATTGGGATTTTGCAAAGAAATGCATACATCAGGAAAACCGACTTCCTTGTGAAAACAACAAGTATATGTACTATTAGCATTGGCATCGCTTACAGTAGAAAAGGAGATTTCCCTAACAACATTAACTCTTTAAAGACTGAATTTCTTCACAATTGTATACAAATATTCTGTTTCTACCTCTTCACAGGAAATAAGTTACGTCTCCGCTACAAAGCCCAAGCGGTTAATGCTGTTCAGGGAAACAATCGCTATTTATTGTGAGAACCATGCAAAAAAGAAAAATGCATTGTGGGCAAAAATACACGCTACGAGGGAGAGTCAGTAAATAGGTCAGTTGTAATGGATATAATATTTGTTCTATATGTATCACTACATAGTAACACAATCCAGCTTCATGACAGTCTAGATAGCAGACGCGCATGCGCATATTCAGAGGCTAGTTTCAGTAGTCAAAATGGCGACAGTTCTTGAGTATAGTACTGAAGAGCAGCGTTCTGTTGTGCATTTCTTATGGGCAGAAGAACTCAATGCAAAGGATAATAAGTGTTTACTGTAGGAAGTGTGTGTCGCGTAAAGCAGCTCACAGCTGGGTCAAGAAATACTTTCAAAAGACTTTGGAAAGTCGCAGATGATACTCGACCAGGTGCGGAAATAACTGAGACAACTGACGAAAAACTTCTACGCTGTGGGTTTCGATGCACTGGTAAAGCGATGGGACAAGTGTATCAATGTTGCTGGAGGATATGGCGAGAAATAAGTGTTTTGTCCATGCTCGGATATCACATGTTTTACGTTTTATGTCCAATTGTGACATATTTACTGACTCTCTCCTATTAGTATGTTAAAGAAGGTGGTACCTAGAGTAACTACTGGGCTTTAAAAGGTTAATGGGCAGACCATACCGGAGACCGGCCATTCTGCTTGTGGGTTTCCTTGATCTTCCAGATCCTTCTACACACATGCTATGGCAGTATATTAACTTGGCCCATGCTACCAGTTTACTCATCATCAGTTTACAATTTATAACAACCCTATATTTCGATAATTCATTGCCTATGGGCGGTTGAAAAGTGTGATAAAGTAAACCAAGAATCAGTTCTTTCTTATCTATGTAGCCTGCGCATTCTTTACACGGTCATTTTGTCACCTACCGAGGTTCTGTCTTGTAGAACGAGGTAAGTGAAATGGGAAAGATGAATAGTCAGGGAACTAAGAAGGAGCGTTCGTAGCTTATTTTAGGTTGTGACATATTATTCCTGCATCCCCAAATTAAACTCTAGTCAGGTTAGGCGTTCCCCGGCAGGCAATCAACCCACGTCGACTGAGAATATAAAGCGACAGTGCTGTGCTAACCCACTCGAGTTTCCATTATCATTGTTAGGCTGTCTGGTTGTGTATTTGGGATGCTTGAACTGTACTATAAGGTAGACAAAGAAGGAAAGAGAAGTATCAATAGTGAGAGTAAGAATTTAGGGTATGACTGTGATTAATTTTAACCTGCTTTTTCCGCATATGATTGGAGATAATGAAAACCCTCTTTCACGATTTGATTCTAAAGGGTTCTGACGAAGTGATAAGTCGCTGGCTTCCCACCGCGGCGGCCCGGGTTCGATCTCAGGTCTGGTCAAGTGGGATTTGTGGTGGACAAAGTGGCGCTGGGGCAGGTTTTCTCCGAGTACTTCGGTTTCCCCTGCCAATCTTCATTCCACCAATTCCTCCACAATCACCCTCACCTATTATCTGGGGCTGGTACAGTAGACAAGAAGTGTCCGCAGTACAAGGCACTTAGTCCCACCCCACTAGCAATAAAAAAAATACTACTCTAGCCATCACGGTGTGTACCGGTATGGAGAACAGGAACAAGGATACGTACAGTCTGTGCTGAAATAACAAGAACATGGATGCAATACAGTAATGTTGTAATTAACTGCACTTAACAATTGCCGACGCATCTACCCACGCCTGACCGACACGACGTGAACAGCGGAAATGGATCGACTACATGACAAATTACTCACAATCTGTTAGCTGAACACGCATTTATGAACAGGAAATTGCGTCACCTTGTAGATCAGTTGAGTAATTCCCATGTCTGTAATACCAATAAAGTAGGGTAATACATTCCAGTCACGAGAAAAGGATCACTTATTATACTGTCGATTATTTATCGTCCTTGAAGTTATTTGATCTACTGCGATGTCACGCCGTGTAGTTTGGTAAATAGGTACCAATTTTGCGGAAGAACTTTCTGCCTCAATCTTCCCTCCCCATTCATATAATTATTCCTTTACTTTTCCTTTTATCGTTTTCTTTGTTTCTTCTTCTGCTTCTTGATTTCTTCCTTTCATTCCGTTTTTATTCTTCCTCTCTATTTCTCTTATTGGCATTTTCTTCAGTCCTCTCCTTGTTTCCTTTTCTCAGTTCTCAATTTCTTCAAAATTCTTTATATTTATATATTTAATGGTATGTAGGAACCTCAAATCTAATATTACGTATGTATAATGAATGTTTTTGTATTTTAACGACCCTCTCAGTGACAGGGACCAATGATGTGATAATGGTGAATAATGAACTGGGAAGACTCTTCAAATAAGCTGCCCCGGACTAATTTAAGGTATCACGCCGCATTTGACTGGATGGCCCGGGGATAAAAACAAAAAATCTCTACGAAGGTAGTTTGTATTCCATCCGAGATTTGAACCAGGCATTTCCCGAATACAAATTACAAGCGTTACCGCTACAGCCCACCTGCTAACTTTCTTTCAATCCTGTGCAAACTCAAAAAGTTTACAGCTCATACAGCGTCTACATACAAAGAAAAAGTAAGGATTTAATATTACTTCATTGTAGACACCCTGTCAGGCTTGTTCCGTGTTCCAGTTACAGACTACTGGATACGTAACGTATGCGGATCCGTGTTTTAATGCCTCTACTGGAAAATGTACCAAAACAAAAACACTTTCGTTCTTTTGCATGAGTTTATTGAAAAGCGGATATTTCAACTTACAAATTGGATTCAATTTCTGTACTTAAACGAGTAAAGCTAATAAATAATTCGTATTAGAATTCTCTCTCACGTTTTCAGACAATTCTTCAGTCAATTCCTCTACTTTTTTTTTTATTGCTAGTGTAGCGGCCTCCGTAGTCTAGGGGTAACGTTCCCACCTCATGACTCAAGGTACGCGGGTTCAAACCCGGCGGAGGTCGTGGAATTTTTAAGGGCGGAAAAATTCAGGGAACAAGTCCTCCGGGAGGGACTTTAAGCCGTGGGTCCCGTGTCGTAGATTTACGGCACGTAAAAGAACCTCATGTCTCTAGGAGACCTCTGAGCAAAATTAGGCAAACATTTTCCCGCCCAAGTAGTTTCCAATTCCTCCGGTAGATGGGGGAAGTATTAGGTACCACTGCCAGAGGAGGGGGGACCTCTCTGACAGAAAGGGACTAACTATTAGATACCACTGCCAGAGGAGGTTGGAACCTCGCTGGCAGAGAGGGGCTGATAGTAAGCACCAGTACCGGTAGGGTATGGAGACAGTAGAAATTAAAGGGGGACGCACAATGGACCACTAACCGGTCTAAGTGCATGGGGAAACCCACCCCCTCAATACGGAATATGGAATATTGCTAGTGTGGTGGGACTAAATCCCTTGCACTGCTGCCACTTCTGCCCTATTGTACCAGCCCCAGATGATAGGCGAGGGTGATTGTGGAGCAATTTGTGGAATGAAGATTGGCAGAGGAAACCGAAGTACTCGGAGAAAACCTACTCCAGCTCCACTTTTTCCACCACATATCCCACTTGAAAAGACCCGGGATCGAACCCGGGCCGCCGCTTGAGCTATGGCGCGGCCCATTCCTCCACTTACATAAAACCCCAGTTTTAGAAGGAATTACTTGGCCCGTCCTGGTTACACTACATGAGCTCACCTCTTCTGACCACTTGGGTCAAGAAATACTCCGTTTACTTGGAATAAATTACAATATACCTATCATACTTAACGTGTAACATCTGACAAATGCAACAGCTCTCACAAAAGAACATGCAGAGGCTACTAGAAGGAGCGCCATAGTCTACCTGTGGGCCTAGAATTCTTATTTTAACTGCATTCAGTATCTAAGTAAGTTACGATAAAAATGTATCCCTGTAACAGGCCGTGAAGGCCCACAGGGTTGTGAGATGTTGAGGCTACCACATTTTCTAGACAATCGACTCACAGACGGCGGTGAGGTTATCAGCCTTTTACCCTCCAGGAAGATTCCTGGTACTCATTTCTGTTAGAGGCTGAGTCGATCCCAGGGCCATAGTGCGGCTACAAGGATTGGGTAAATTGAAAAAATCCACCTCATCGGGATTCGAGCCCGCGACCTTCCGGCTTGTAGCATAGTGCCTCGACTAACTATGCTACCGCGTGACCCAAGTAAGTTTCGATAAATTATTTTATGGATTAATGGGATTTCAAGCATACATACGCATACGTATTTCATGTTCACAGATCAATACCCAATTCATAATCCTGTGGAGGGAGTCAGCAAACAGGGAGGATAAACCAAGTCGATGGCCTCCATGTCACGTACTCCAGTCCGACTCTGTGGCACACCCAGCCTCCTATCCAATTGGTACCGGGGGCTCTTTCTCGGGGGTAGAGCGGCCTACGTCTTCATGGCATAGTGCTTAGTTAGTTAAGCACGGGGACAACTTTAACTCCACACGGAACTTACCCAAGGCCTAAGTAAAGCTCACTGGCCTGGATGTTCGGGAAAATAATTTAATTCATGTTATATGAAATAAGTGTGCTTCATAGGGAACACCCAATGACATTTTGATATTTACTGCGTATTCCTTTCAATATACACGACAGGCACGGCTGTTAAAGCGAAGTGCAAGAATTGGGGCATAGTTTCTGGGCACGGTTAGAGTCCCCACGCTCACTATTTTGAACATAACGAATATAAATTTCAGTTTAATTTGAGCGTACCTTCTTAGAGTTTAAGCTATTACAATATGATGTGATTATGACAAGGAAAGCAATCTGCCACCTTCTTTTTCTTGGTATTTCAGTATCGAAACTATAGAGCGTCGGATAGTATGACGCTGGGAAGGGTCTGGAAGGAATCAGCCATGACCCAATCGAGGTACTGTCCGGGAATTGGCCTGAAGGACCGAAGAAGACCACTAAAAACCTCAATCAGTATTGCCTGTGTTCCGACCGAGCTTCGAAGCGAGTGTCTCCGAACTAAAAAACTATATCGTTGCCGCTAGACCAACCTGTTCGGTTGTAAGCGATCATATCCCCGGCAATGAACGGGTAATTCTCCTACAATTAATATTCATAAAGCAATTTTCTTAGTACTAATAGGGCTCGTAACCGTGTTCCTATTTTAAAATATAAAAATGTAGCAATTCAAAGTAATCTGATGTATTGGGTTATATTTATTAGCGCAAACCCTTATCACAAGGAACTCAAACGGGATCAGTTGGTGCAAATGTAAAAGAGAAAAATACGTAGAATAATTAGAATGATTAAGTCAAGGAGAATGAGATGGGCAGTGAATGTAGCATGAATGGGGCGAAGAGGAATGCGTGTAGGATATTGATTGGAAAGCCATCTAGGAAGACCAAGACGTAGGTGGGTAAGAATATTAAAACGGATCTTGGAGAGATAGGATGGGGAGGTATGGACTGAATCAATCTGGCCTAGGATAGGGACTAATGGAGGGCTCGTGTGAACACGGTAAAGAACCTTCGGGTTCAATAAAATGCTGGGAATTTCTCGAATAGCTACACAACTGTCGGCTTCTCAAAAAGGCCTCAGCTCCATGAAGTTAGTTTTATAAGAAATCTCCGAAAACTCTGGGAAATCAAGAGTGTTGTATACCCAACAAGGCGGATAAAGTGGTAATGTTTCTGACTTGTCTCTGGAAGACGCCCAGCCTGCATCTCGGCCGAATACCGATTATCTTGTTTGGGGGTTTTCGCGGATTTTCAGTTCATCCAGTACAATATATGGATAGTGTCTTATGCCACGACTATTTTCTATCCAGTCTTCTTGTATGCACCGAAAGCGACAGTTCTCTTATATCATTCCTTATATAACCGATGCAGCTGACATGCCGTAGTTACACAATCTGTGATCTAGCAAAGGCTATTTATTCTACGAAGGCATTCAGTTAGTAACGAACTCTACAGGAACTTGTTAAAATCAAGTTTTTGGTCTCCAAATAAAAGTGGCTCATTTCAGCTCCTTCGCCTATGAGAGATACGTGCAGTAAAATAATTAAAAAGAAAATCTTTTTACGTTCCTTGTTGGTTGAAATTGGTGACCTACATCACGAAGTATTTTATCACACCAAATTGGTTGCATGACACCAAAGCATTGCTCAGATGTTTCGTATTTTGTATTACCGTCACGTACTTAAGGGTAACTATAGACGGGGTACTGATTGGAACTTGGATTTATTGGCCACGTTAACACACGATTTATAATTACACTTTACAGATCACTAACACACTTGGACTAGTGTCGTCAGTACCTTACAGCCTTCACTAACCGTTTCCTGGCAACGAATTTTAACACAAGAACTATAACAGTCTTACTGTATTACACACTTCAAATATCACATATAGAGTTTTCTTTTCGCAGCCGCAAACTTGCAACTGACTCTTTTCTTCTCAGCCTCCCGTACAGCTGCCAACCCTCAACTAACAGGTTCCCAGGCTGGCGGCCATTTTACACCAACTTCATAGTCTTCTCTTCACAGGCTGGCTTTCAACTGACAACTGGTCAAAGTCAACGTCAAAGTCAGTCAGAGTCAGATTTAGAGTCAGAGTAACTTTAAGGCTGGCGGTTTACCGCCAATCGATTAGTCTTGGCGACAAATCCTTTGAGACTCACGACCAGTAATTTGCTGTCCAAACTGAACATTTGCGGTCATAATACTTGTGTAACATCGTCTCTCAGGAGAGGATGGGTCTGTCGTTTACAATTGTTGCTGGCCCTCGCCAACGCAGTCATTCTCAAGTCTGAGTCCCACGGGACTCATGAGCACATTTTATTGTCTTAGATTCGAGACTCCCCCAACCTGGAGGGCCAGGTCCCCGTATTTATATCCCCAAGGAACAGGGTGGCCAAGTTATACCCCCAGTCATTGGGTTCATTTTTCGTCGCCTCCTACGACTAGCAGGGCTACGGTGGAGTTATTTGATCCCGCCTCCACACGGCGCGGACGACATCGAAAACATCACCGTTTCTACTATAACTGTGCTGTTGTATGCGTTTCGTTTCCGCTAGAACGTGTTTACCGAACCTTTGCATAACACCGTTGTTCTATTGCTGCGTTCGTGCATGTTGCGGGCATTACCTATCAACTGCCGCTGTTTACAGAGTTATCGCTTAGCAACAGGTCTATACGCAACATTATTTATGTATTCTTACACGACTTACCGCTGAGACAAGTCGCCCTGTGAAATTCCTGTAACACAGTTTTAGCCACTATGCGTTCCCTCAACAAAGAGATTAGTGATGCGCAGAGAAGTCTGAATGGAACAGCTGCATATTCATAACAGCCTTGCGTATCTTCCACATTGAAACCCTGTGAGAGAAAGAGACTGACTTTCAGTTCTATTCACAAAACCTGAAGTGGATGCTTAACGGATTGATCCATCAGAGGCAGGTGCACACTTGTTACATTCAACTATACAGGCCTACACAACACAGATGAGCAATGTAACTTCACGTGTACTATGAGTGACTATAGAGGCGACTTAGACTGGTGACTCAATTTATACAATTCGTTACTACACATAACTAAGCCGCCATCGCTAATCTCCAAACTTTAAAAATAACTAGAGCACACATTAAGTTTTCATTCAACTAGTGTGTTCACGTTTTTGTCCGCTAGCTAATGCAACTCACTCATTGTCAAAGTCAAAGTTACTTTGCGATTGGCGGTTCACCGCCAATCAGTTAGTTTTGGCGACAAGCCACTTGAGACTCACGACCAGTAATTTTCTTTTCCAACTGAACACTTGCGGTTATATTCCTTATGTAACACCCTCTCTGATGAAGGGATGGGTCTGTCTTTTACAATTGCTGCTGGTCCTCGCCAGTATAGTCACTCTCAGGTTCGAGTCCCGCGGGACTCACGACCATATTTTACTGTCTCAGATTCGAGACTCCCAAACCTGGAGGGCCAGGTTCCCGTATTTATATCCCCCTGGAAGATGGTGGCCCCGTTTTAACCCGAGGCACTGGGTTCGCTTTTTGTCGCCTCCTATGACCTGCAGGACTACGGTGGAGTTATTCGACACTGCTTCCACACCGGATAAGTCAAAGTCACATTGCGACTGACGGTCAGTCAGTCAGTAAGTCTTGGTGTCGAGCCCCACCTGGGGAACATGACCAGATGTTTTTTACTGTTTGACAGTTACGGTCTTGTTTTTTTGGAGCGCCCTCTCTGACGAGAGGACGGGTCTGCTTTTGTATATGTTGCTGGGCTTGTCAGCGCTGTCTTTCTCGAGTCCAAGTCCCTTGGGTCTCGCGACCATATTTTACTGTCTCAGATTTGAGACTTCCCTTTTCGTCGCCTCCTACGGCTCGCAGGATCGAATTCCATTTTTTTAACATTATTATTATCTTCACACTGAAACAGATTATTTATTTGTGCTGTCTGGGGGCAAGAAAGAGAAGCTTGCGGCTAACAGACCTACAGGCTGAAGATTTCATCGTGGAAGTTTTATTTTAGTAACGTCATGCATTAATATTTAAACGTTTTTTCTTCTTTTGTAAAATTATGTACCTGCATATGAGCGGTTCTTATACCAAGCCTTTCAACTATATGTGAGGCATTTACACGTGATTACTACAAACATAAACGACACATGTTTGAACTGATGTAAAACTCAGCTGCACTGTTCACTGAGACTTTGTGGGACCGTATTGCCAAATTTTATTTCCTGGTGACGGTAATGCTTTCATCAGCAGTGCAAAGGCATATAAACTAGCCACCAGCTACCTCCACACGACAGCAGACTGGGATCGACCCGGCAAGCGCATTCGTGACGTTGTATAAGCAGGTACAATCGATAAGGGACCACTTTATTGCTACTATCAACGCTAAAATCATTATCAAGTCATCGAAAATTATAATTAGAAAAATTTAAGCAAATTCTAACTCATATTGTTGCCTACTGGGTATCATTTAACCACGTAAGCAGTATTACCCCCATAACACTCTACTGGTTACCAGACTACACAACGTCATCACCCAGAAGACCTGCAAATTGTCACGTGTTAGGGGTGACTATAGACTGGGTTTTGGATTGGTGAATGGATTTACCGATCACTTACACACACGACTCGGAGCTACAAGCAATTACAGCGCCATCGCTAATTTCCACAATTCACAAATCACGACAACACCCGATAAGCCTTTTCAAGCCTGCTTTGTCTTCACCAGCCGTTCACCAGCAATGGCTTCTAACAGGGAGATTATTCAGCTCATGTGATCAGGTTCTATCTTCACAACGTCCCTTGCAGAACTGCCTATCAACTGATTACGGACTCGGAAGACCCAATAGTCTTCAAGATATTTCCTCGGAACGAACCACGTAGAAAGCGCCGCTCTTCTATTGTTGCGTGAGTGTTCATTTCGGTGGGAACGTGTTTACAGAAATGTTGCCCAGAAACGGATTGGATAACACCGTTTATTATGAATCCGCTGCCGCAGCAACTGGCGTCATTTAGTAACACTAAGCGGCCTCCGTAGTCTAGAGGTAACGTTCCCACCTCATGACTTGTGGTACGCGGGTTCAAAAACCCTGCGGAGGTCGTGGAATTTTTAAGGGTGGAAAAATTCAGGGGACAAGTCCTCCGGGAGGGACTTTAAGCCGTGGGTCCCGTGTCGTAGCTTTACGGCACGTAAAAGAACCTCATATCTCCAAAGGAGGTCACTGAGCCAAATTCGGGACATTTCCCGACCAACAGTAGTCTCTAACGCCTCCGATAGATGGGGGAAGCATTATAGATACCACCAAGCCAACAGAGGCGTACTCGCTGGCTCGGTCGGGACTGATGGTACGCACCAATATCGGTAGGGTATAGAGACTGGTAGAATATCATAGAGGGAAGCACAATGGACCAATACTGCTCTAAGTGCATGGGGTAACAAACCCTCTCTAATAACTAACTAACTAACTAGTGACACTATCCAGCAACGGGTCTACACGCTACAATATGAATCTCCACTGCTATGGAAACCTCAAATATAAAAATGTTATTCTATCTAAATAGTGACTGCGATTGGTCTCCTTTATGTGGAATTGCAATATCACAACTTCATTTCCATGAGGTCTGTTACCTGTAACCTGTTTTTCTATTCCTGTCTAGGAAACGACATGACTAAAAGTTAAGTAAACCTTTCCCTTATTTCGGAGGTCGGACTTCATGTCTCGGCCTGAAGCTCCTTTCCATATTCTTTCACAATTAATTATCCGGGATCACCCTCTAATAAGACCCTACAGAACCTATGTTGATGAGAAAGGGTCCTTAAATAAATATAAAAAAATCAAAGTTCCTTATTCTATCACATTTCTCCTGTTGGTATTCCTAATATAGACCCCAGACTTGTTCCAACTTCATACCGAATACGTCCATAAATACTATCCAAAGGCTATAAATCAACCTCTGCAGTCTCGATGAAAAATGATCTTCCCACCTTCTGCTCTAGACACCGATATTGATTGGTACACTGTCCGCCGAACTGACTATCGAAACCCTACCGAGAGTTTATGTGGAGCCAAACGCTTCCAATATAAGACTAGTGTAACCACCGAATTAGGAACGACTGATTCCTATCTCATTTCACGACGCCACTTCAACCGCTTACATTACACAGTTTCAACGAAGTGAGAAAACTGTCATAAATTTTTAAACAGACAATCGTGTCCAAGGGGCACGCTGTAGCGTAGCTTGCTGAGGTACTGCTACAAGCCGGAAGGCCGTGGGTTTGAATCCCAATGAGGTCATTGGATTTTTCAATTGATCTAATCCTTCCAGTCACACTATGGCCTTGGGGTCGACTCAGCCTCTAACAGAAATGAGTACCAGGAATATTCCTGGGCTGTAAAGGGCGGCTGGCGCGTAAGCCTGACAACCTCACCGCCATCTGTGAGCCGACTCTCTAGAAAATGTGGGAACATCGACGTCTCACAACCCTATGGACTTTCACGGTCTCTTACAGAGATAGCTTTTACAATGGCGTTAAATTTGAAGTTACTATTTTCGGAATTCATTTGGGGAGATCGATGAGAACCATGGACACTCTAAGAAAGACGGCGAATGAAGCAGGAAGTTCCAGCTCCTGTTCCTGCTTGGTCACGTGCAGAGGAAACAATTGTGGTGTATTTCCCCCGAGGAGGATTAGGATAATAACCAGAAACCATGGGAAAGGTAACTCGTATCCTATCAGAATTAAAATGGGTTACTCAAAAATGCCAGCTCATGGCTTTATCTATGAGCTGTTCCATTTCGGCGAACTGAATTTTCGGCAAGTTTCATCTCTGTAGCTAACTGCTCGATGGTATATCTACGGTATCTGGTACTGAGGCTCTAATGTAAAAGTTAACTTGAATGTAATCGGTTCATACAGTAAGACCTGTTTTCAATTGCCGCGAAAGTCTACCTTTATCGATCTTAACGGAAACGATTCATCGGGAAATTCACATTCTGAATTTTGGCCATGTTAAATGCAATGTTAAGGATTCTCGCTCCGTCTCTACATACAAATTCCGGAATAATACCGTCAAATAGGGTATGACCGCCTCTTCCAATCTCATATCTAACCACAGTACACGAACATCTTTTCATCTCTTTCGAAATTATTCCACAACCTCCACAAATGAAACACTTGTTTCTTTAACAACATTATCAGCAGCTCAGGTTACAAGTGTACAATTATTTGACGATCAGTGACTGATGAATCGCAAACCATGTAGAAGGAAGCGGTTTTGGTCTAATTCGGGATACTAAGGTACAACACGTAAAGCTACCCCTGTAGCAGGCCGTGAAGACCCATAGGTTTGCGAGACGTCGAGGCTCCCACATTTTCTCTAGACAATCGGCTCACAGATGGCGGTAAGGTTGTCAGTCTTGGGGGCCGGTGGCCCTTTAGAGGCTGAGTCGACTCCAGGGCCATAGTGCGGGTGGATAATTTAGGTAAACTGAAAAAAATTAACCTCATGATGACTCGAACCCGCGAATTTTCGGCTTGTAGCATAATGTCTCAACCAACTACTACTCGAAACGGCTAGAAACTTAGAATATAAGGTATCCGTGATGAGATTCGAAACCGGAACCTCCCGAATATGCAGCAGGAATGCTACACACTCAACTAAGATGTACAGTTGCACCTGAGCGTATTATTAACCTATGAATGCCTCAGTTCTCGAAGCACGGTAAATAATGTTCATGAAAAATAAATGTTTTCTCAGCCCTGTTGTACATGCAAACATGTGACCTCGCCCAATGCAAACCTGACAGTGTTACGAGTACTGCATGTCCAACCGCGCCCATTGCAAAACGGAAATCAGGTTCTTACTGGTTTGGTGACACACCCCAGTTTTCAGAACAGTATTGGGCCTAAGAATTAGAAATTATACCCCAGACGTTTTAATAGGTATACCTCCTGATGACGGTTTTGTAAGAGCGAAAGAATTGNGGGGACTCTCAGACTCCTCATGCAATAAACGAGATATAACTTGCATTTGATTCTATATTGATAGTGTATCGGAAAATGAACCCTATCAAAATATTAAATATTTTATTTATGAATTTTATTGTAAGCATTTTTTTAATTAGTAGACCTACTGATTCAATGCTGTGAAAAAATAGGTTTGCAAAAGAAAAATAACGCGTCTGGTCATGTCCCCATATCAGAAATTGTTATCCCGGAATTTTCCTCAAGCAAAGCAACCAAGACTGCGTAATTAACGAACCACATACGAGTATATCTTCCGTTTGTAGGATTTGAGGTTCTCAAGGGGGTGCTAAGAAGATTCCTCTCTTCTAGGATAAAACGCCGTGTGGTCCGTCGAAATTCAATTAACGTATCGGAGGAGCACGCCGCCTCCATCTTCAAGGTCGAAGAGTACGCCACCATTCATCTATGTATAGTGAAACATCAAAGGAACGTATATACTATTATGATTCTTCAATTTAAATGCGTAACCAAGAAGGAAACGCTCTAAAATGGTTAATACGCCTCTGAAGCCTCCGAAAAATAAAAACACATTATTGCTTGATCATTCAAATGCCTTTGTAGAAACACGAAAGACCTTATCACGTCATTACTAAAATGTCCTGCAGTAAACTGAATTTTAAGTTATCAATAAATAAGTGTAACCTTATACAAAGACTGAATTGTCTTCCGGAAAAGACCGGACCCAATAATGAATTATTAAACTTTTAAAAACACATAACTTAATATCATATACGTAAACGCCCTGTAAGAAAAAAGCGTTAAAATATATTTTGGCGTGCAGCCTAAAAGTCAGAATATCTGAGCAGGCGTCCACTGCTAGACAACGGCTGTTAAAATACGTTTCCGAGGCAGCGCATATAGAGATATCCATTGCATAGGGAGCGACTCCTAAAGAGACGTCTCCTAAGCAACGTAGACGGATGTTTCCTGCACAACAGAGGTGTCGTTTCCATGACAACGGAGGTAAACACTTATTCTCACTGTAACGGATGGATCGTTGTTATGACAACGGAGGGACTAACTGTTCGACTCGGTGTCCCCTAGTCGGTAGACCAAGCAGTTATGAAACAGAGTGCATTTGGGAACGGAGAGAGAAGTGAGAGCAGATCAGAGAGAAGACCAGATCAGAGGTCACATCAGAGATGATGGGATGTGATTGTAGTTGTAAATGTAAACGAGTTATCCAATAAACAGTTTCGTCTAATCCGGAATCCACAATTATTTGACACGGAACCCCGGACACGTGATAATATAATCAAATTCAGGAAACAAACCTATTATCACTCTAACGACTCCCCCCAAAAAGGATGTACTGTAATCTATTGGAAAATAGACCAATCTAATAAACATATATTATAACATTACTGAATTGGTAGGGGAAGAACAGAATGTAAATTATTGTACATCATTAAACTACTGAAACCTCGAGCAGACCCACAACCTAACATCACTCTTGTCACTGAACTGACAGTGTAAAGTAACGAGCTGTAATCAGTAAGTTATTGAGACTTCAATTAAGCACCAAATCTGATTCCATTCCCTCAATGAAATGCCTCGCGGAGAAGAATATAATTTAAAATTATTCGAAAAATTAATGTAACTTCTCACAAATACGTAACATACCGCACAATTATCGAAATCAATAGCAAAATACAATCGGTTGGATACAGACCACCGTAACATCGAAGAATAACATAACCATTTAACAGTTCATGATACTCTCCTTGGAAGGGTGATCAGCAGGTCGCAAGGCCTCTACTTGTACACAAACACTGAAAAACATACACAAACACACAAACACTGAACATCCATGCTCTGAGTGGGATTGGAACCCACGATCCCGGCTTCCGAACGAGCGAAGACCAATCGGCTACCATGACCGGCTGATTATCCCTTTTTTTTTTCCTTGGCACTACAGCCCCAGTGGGTCTAGGCCTACCTCCATGAACTTCTCCGTTCACTTCGGGTTTTCTAGATCTTAGACATACGGTAGGACTCTTTGGGAGGGTGATCAGCTCGTCGCAAAGCCTCTACCTGTACACAAACACAGAAAAACGCACACAAACCTCCATGCCCTGAGTGGGATTCTAACCCACGATCCCGGCTTCCGAGAGAGCGAAGACAGTGCACGCCTTACACCGCTCGGCTACCGTGACCGGCTGATTATCCCTTTACCTACAGGGAAATAAATTAATTTGATACAATATCCCTATTTCTTATCCACTCTGTGAGACAATTTGTTGGTGGTGCCAGCTGCGTCACACTGCCCTTCCGCAACTGATAGGACCTGTCACTGTGTTGCGACACTTGCAAGCTGCATCGGTGAGATAAATGGAGTCAGACGGGAGATGTAGTATACGTAAGGAAACGTGGCACCATTTCCTACTTACATGCGTAGATGACTGTGTCATAATTCTACGAAGTATAGAATCGCTGTGTTTCAAGGAACGGTCCACATAACATCGTGTTTTAATCAGAAAAAATACATACTAGTATTAATGCCCTGGAAAGAATGGGAATGTCATTCAGGGCCCGGATTTTGATGACATGTCATCTTTTCTTCCTTGTATCCTAATGCGATGCTCTTAAATATATAAATCTCGGATATGAGCTGCTGGTTACAGAAATGTAAATTTTATAGGTATTTTTTTTGTCATTTTTTGACATTTTTAGGTTTAAGGTCATTGTTTCATTTTGGGGGTAATTTTTTGGTAAATTTTTGGACTTTTAAGGGTATTTCTTGTCATTCTTGGCCATTTTAGGGACATTTTCTTCATATGTTTTCTTAAATGTGAATAACATGGAAGCGAAGTGTTCTTTCTTTTCTCCTTTAGGTCATTTTTCTGGATTTTTCGGTCATTTTATAGGTAATTTTTTTATATTTTCCGGTCATAAAAATCCGGGCCCGGCATATTACATTTTTGGGTCATATTTTAGGTCATCTTTCTGGATTTTTTCGGTCATTTTATGTCATTTTTTTTAAACATTTTCAGGTCATCAAAATCCGGGCCCTGGTCATGATTAACAGACCTCCATACAGCTACCGATTTTTGGACATTATCCATCGTCTTTTCTCTAATTTAAAAACGTTTCGGAGACTGAACTCTGCCTCCGTCCTCAGGTAAAAGACCTACTCAGATGGCCCAATCGACACAGTCAGTTCCTGTCTCCAGACCGCTTACATTATTTTGCTGAATATATTTTCTTCTTCTGGTCTAAGAGACACCATATTTTGTCTCTTTGTTTATAATATTCTAGGATACCGTCAACAAGACACAGAACTCTTACGAATTGAATTCTTGATCTCTGTACAGAGATAACCTCAAAATTTAATTTTGTTTCTCACGGCATAAGGCTTTTAATAATATTTATCGTGCAGCCAGGATAAAAGTGGTTATATTTGTCAGTGAAATAACATTGAAAAATATTTTGTGGGTAATTTATCTTTCGTACATATATATTCATCCATTTATATTCCTGTTGCTCCATGTGCAGCATAGGCTATCCGTGAAATGTTTCTTTTCACTTTAGTTTCGTAATCCTTTTTTTTTTTTACACAGACGGTAGGACTCTTTAGACGGGGGATCAGCCCATCGCAAGGCCGCTACCTGCACATGATAACAAAAACACAGAATAAACGTAGACAAACATCCATGCCTTGAGTGGGATTCGAACCCACGACCCCAGTGTTCAAGCGGACGAAAACAGTTCATGCCTTAGATCGCGCAGCCACTGTGATCGGCCGTACATATATAGGGAATTCAAATATAAGTGATCTGAGTCGAGAATGGAGGTTATACGCACAAAGATTCACGGCCTTAGTTCGGCTCCGTATTGGATACAATCCCGTTCTTCCGTTCCTTCAGTCATGACCTAACCTCCCTCTCACCGTCCACTGCTATATAGAACGGGTTTCGAAACCCTCAAAGACAAGAACTCTGAGGATAACTGCAGTGTTTACCGAAACACTGGTAAAGCGAATTCCCGAAACCCGAAGTCATGCAGTATTCAAACAGCTACGATATTGATGTCGACAGCTGCCACAAATGTATATAAAATAACTAAGGCCATGTAGCAGTCCTTCTTGAATCAAGAAATTCTCACCATGTTATGGATTTCGAAGGTCCATTACCGTGTTCACAACGGTCCGCAAAGGGTTTCTATCCTAAGCCAGATTAATCCAGCCCTTGATTCATCCTATTAATTTTAATATTTCCTTACCATTTAGGTCTCCTAGTGGTCTCTTTCCTACAGCATTTCCTATCGAAACTCTGCGTAGTTAGTGGAAAATATCGGACATTACTGTGTTGTAATAATTCCTACAAGTACATATGAATGGGGAAATTTTATTTAATTTCTGTTGTAACTATGATTTACATATATTTTATTACCCTTCTATATAATTCCTAGTCAGACTAGCATTATACGGGGAAACGCCTGCAAGAATTGAGAGCCTAATTTCTTACCATCTGCTATACGCACAATATCCGGGAGATGTTCGCATCTCTCTCGGCAACCCACTGAGTTTCCATGGTAACTCTCAATGAATGTAAACCTAATACGTATTTTTCATGGGCTCTCATTTCTAGTTTTATAACGAATATCTCGCAACTGCCGAATGTGTACTGTCTGCTCCCTTCTCCCTTCCTACCCTCCCAGACACCTCATATTTTGCTTCTCTTTATGCGGTCGTTATTATTAATTTCATCCTCTTAAAAAAACTCTCAAAATTCTTCTTGAATGACTAAACAAGTTGGTTTTGTAGTGGCACTTAGAAGTTCAAAGCATCCGAGACTCTCCTGTAATTTCTGTTGAACCTACCTAGTTAATAGTACGTAATAATAATATTAATGTTAATAATAATAATTGACACCATCAGGCAATGAACCAGTCGATCACTTTCCATTTGTGTAACTAATCATAAGGTTTACTAACATTCGTTCACTTCACGGCTAAGCCAACAGCTTGTTCCGGCCTCAGTCCAACGTTTTCTGGGTCTACCTACACGTATATCTCGTCTTCTCTTCGGAATCCGTTTAGGGATAAGGTCATTTTCCATCCTCTTTAGAGGCTTATGTGTCAGCCATTGTTCTCTGTTTATTAGCCCGAACTATTTTTATTGGCATGGTGGAAGCAGCTCCACGACATAACCTCGAAAGTGTGGAAGTAATGACAATGGTAAGTTTAATTAGGGAGGAACGAGTATCCAGCATAACGTCATGTCTTGAGGCATTCGAACAAGCGACCGAGTGAGCAAAGACCGAAAGCACCACACACTAAAAAAAGAACAGTAGTGATGATGATGATGACGATGACGGTAAGAGCCAGTAATATTAATTCTGAAGAATAACAACTTATAGCGTACAAAATATTTTTTAAAATGGAAGGCTTATTACAGGCTGTCTCGGGGGCTTTTTTGACTTGTTATGCTTTGAAAATACTGAAGAGAATATTAAGTACAACGGGCCTTAACTCTATAAGGCGCAGTCCTTCTTGAGCTAATAAACAAACTGCCCATCTTTCATGATCCCTTCCCAAATCGACAGTATCCTGAGCTACAATAATCCAGCCCACACGGTAATATCACACCTATTTAATACTGATGTTAATATTGTCCTTCAAACTATGGCTTTTTCCCAAGTGGCATCCGTTCTTCAGGAGTCCCGAATAAAATTATGTATTCGTTTCTCATCTCTATCATAACTCCAGGTCCTGTCCATATTATCCTTAGCGTAAATATGATTATAAACTAATATCAGCTGAATACGGAACGCTCCGTGTGGAGGCGGGTTTCAGTACTTCCACCGTAGTCCAGCGAGTCGCAGAAGGCGACGAAAAGGGAACCCGTTTTCTGGGGGTATAACTGGGCCACACTGTCACCGGGGGACATAAGTACAGAGACCTGCTCCTCCAGGATGGGGGTTGGAAGCAAGGCTGATGACCTTGCTCTGTAAAAAAATAATGTTGCAAAATCCAAAGAAGTGAAAACCAAATCTGGCAGAATCTTCTAAGGAAAGATATTTCTCAAAGAGGGCTGTTTTCGGCGACGATGATGATGATGATGATGATGATGATGATGAAACAACTATGCTTTCTCTCGACAAATTATAAGAAATCGGTGAAACAACGAAACTTCTATCGGGAAAGACATTTCGGAATTCGATCCGTCTACGAGCTATAAACTAAATAACCCAGCAGTATTCTATGTTCGGAGAGATACGAATTATGCAATTCCAAGCGCTCACAATATAAGCACGTTTAAAACACAGCAAACTGTGAGTTTAACCATCAGATCGGTTAAATCTGATCCAGCTATCGGATTCTGGGCAAACATTTTCAGTATATAAGATCTGAGGTTTTCACGGAGGTGACTATGAAGAAAGCAGTCTTCTGGGATGTGGCACCGTGTAGATGTGATATTAACCGACGTTTCGGAGGAACGTATCGCCTCCAGTCTGCTTGTGCCGGTTCTCACGGTCTCTTCGCTTGCGGATTTCTTATTTTCCCTTCTACCCTGAAGATGGAGGCGATACGTTCCTCCGAAACGTCGGTTAACACCAAATCTACACGGTGCCACATCCCGGAAGACTGCTTTCTTCATTTTCAGAATAAACAGATTGGTCGATACTGCAGTATCCCCAATATGGACATAAAATCATACCACCAAACCAGGGATGAGAAGGAACAGTGAAGTGAAGATCTACCCTCCCACTACCCCAACAAATCGAACCCTACTGGACAGAAATCTGAACATCATGTCTAGAGAGACGGGCCCACAGACGGTATCGGAAAATGTTCGCCAGGCTCAAGGGCTCTACAAAGGCAGTTCAGTTCGATTCGATTTTCAGAGCAAAATATTCAATCTAGCAACTGCCGTGTGGTCCAGTGGTAGTTTCTAGAACAGCCTGGGTGTCTGACATCTGAGTGTTTAGTGAGTGGGCAGGCATTCGGTACTGTGACGAACACACATGTCCCCAACAAGGGGAACAGAGTTCAAAATCTGTTAAGGTCATGACTGGCTAATTTTTTGTCTATTTAATTACATATTTTCAACCACATAGAAAGCATAGCATCTGAATCAGTGTGACGAAACAGAAATGCGTGGAAGAAACTGGACATGAGCGGAACAAGCAGCACCCTCGCTGAAGATGAGAAATGTACAGAGAACTTTTCCCAGAAAAAAAAAGACATTTAGGAAAGTTAGAAATAGATACGACGAGTATTAAAATAGGTCTTAAACAGAGTATGAGGGTTGGATTGGATTCGTCTGGCTCAGGATAGGGTAACTTGAGTCTCTACTATAAGAATACCGCTATCGTCTAACCCTTAATGATAATTTCTTTCTTCCTTTCTCTATGGCTCTACAGCTTTTTCGGACACTGATCGCTTTTTCAGTTTCTTAATCCTATAAACAGTCGATAGGACCTCTTGGACTGGGGATCAGCCAGTCGCAAAACAGCTACCTACACACAGAATAAACGTACACGGACATCCACGCCTCGGGTGGGATTCGACCCCACGAATACAGTGTTTATGAGGGAGAAGACAGTTCATGCCTCAGACCGCGCGGCTACTGTGATCGGCCAGAGGGCAACTAGACACGCCAAAAAAGAAAAACTCAGATAATAAACCAAGGAGAAGTAATTAAACTAAATCCTGTTACAGTAAAAGATAACTTCAACAAACTGTAACCTACCAAGGAAGAATGGGTTTTTATAAAACCCGAAAACATCTACAAAAATGCATGAAAGCACGCTCCAAGTGTCAATATTTCTGTTTGCGAATACACACTGGGTCAAGGGATTCTACCAATGGTGCTTTGCAAAGGAAAAAATAGTCAAAGTGAGTGAAGTTATGACACTGTATAAAAGATAAAAAATCCAGAGCAAATGTGGATGTTCGACCGTTACGTAAGAAAAGAGGTGAATTCGCTTCAAGATCCTGACAGAGTGCCTAGGATCACCGATGAAGGAAAGGGGACAGCTCCTTTTGTGCGATATACAGGGTCAGGGTTGCTAATACGAGACTGAAATGTGTGTCATGAACGTCATGAGTCTAACGCAAGGATGTGTTGACATACATTTTAATTTCTACGGGCAGGTTTCATGCCCAAATTGTGACGATGAATGAGGCATAAAGATAATTACTTTTATTTAAATATAAAAATTTTTAAGCACCTAATTATTTCTTTACATTTTTATAACCATGAAAACTGTAATTTGAAGTAACGTTTTTTTCCATAAACATTTTGTAAGCTTTTACTTAACTATTTTTTTCATGCTCATAATAATACTTCTTGTAGTCAAAAAGATTAAAATTTAAATACAGTATAATGAGTTCACTTTAACAACTATCTTTTTCTATATGAACTTAAGGTTTCTTTTTGTGTTTTCAGTTCTACAGCAACCTTTCGAACAATTTTACTTAGTGAACAAATCACGATCCCCCATCATCAGAATAAGGAACACTTTTACAACTTATTCGTTCCCTTCTACTCCGATATAACTGATGAATACTTACGATTAAAGCTTCTAGAATCTTGGATTCACAAAGTTTATTCCTAGTGGCCTTCAAAACACAAATGAATTCCCGCACTAAAACGCTTTGTTTTTTTAATTTCACAAACAAGAAATCGTAGCAAAGGCTACAATATTTATAAATACTCGAAGAATACACTACCAATTTCTCTTAAAACGAATAAAGATTTATATTAATTTGCGTCATAATCGAATATAAACTCTGGTCTTTTTACACCTGAGTCTTCACAGAAGTTTCTTCAAGAATTGCACAAAACGGCTTCTCGGTTTCCTTATAGAATGAAAGTTTTCTATAAGACATACATTTAAAATATTTTGAAGTGTGATCGTATTAGTGTTTGGGCACCCTTTGCATCTTTACTGGAGCAGAAATAAAATCAGTTACTGTTTTCAAATGAAGCTCACCAAGAGATAAGTAGTTGTTTCCACATTGCAACTTTTGGGAAACGGGATTTCTTTGACACTCCTGTTCTAAGTTTCTAAACAGAAAATAACTCTATTCTAGTCTCTCTAAAACGAACTTCTTTTTTGTCTGAAATGAAACATCAGGGAGAAATAGCGTGGTCTAGACGGGATGATGTTTTGCTGTTGCGAGGTCTGACAATTAGATAACGAGACTGGCAGCAACGTGAAGCGTGAGTGGCTCTGTGGCTGAAGGCGCGTGCTGCCATGTATAGCTGCATGTGTGAATTCTACACAGTATTACATTCATCTTGACAAGTCTAGCGAGTGCGGATCTGTTGCGCTTTAACTTAAGTAGTGTATGGATAGCTCGTCATGAAAATGGGTGATATACGAGTACTTTGATCAAATGCTCAACATGAAATTTCTGTTCAAACTGTGAAAACAGAGAGAGAGAGAGAGAAAACGAAACCTTTGTCATGTTAAAGCAAGTGCACGAAGAAAAGGTTATGTCAAAAGCACGTTTTCTGAGTTGTGTAAATGAATCTCCGAAAGAAGGGGACGAAGATGAGCTTGGCAGTTAGCATGGACGTCCGCCATCATCGGATGAAAACGTGGAAAAAATAAGAACTCTGACGAGGAATTACCGGTATCTTACTGTGGGGATGGCTGCAGAACTGAATATCAAGAACGAGACTATAACGACTGATTTTGACGGAATGTTTTGGAATAAAATAATTCGTGTGATGGTGTTGCCCAAGACCCTCACTAACGACCAATTACAGCGGAAGAGAAAATTTGAGCGGATCTTTTGCAATAGATCGAGGAGAATGACGAAAGGCTGAACAGAGTCACTACTGTGGATGAAGTTGAGGGAGGGATTTTGAGTATAACCCACAGACAACGCGGCAGATCATGAAGTGGAAATCTCCAGACTCGGCTCTCCCCGATAAAGAGAGGGTGTCAGAAATCGACAGTCAAGACAGTGTTGATCTGTTTCTTTAACGGTAAATAAAGTTTGTCCCAATTGGTTGGATTGTCAACCAGAAGTATTAGCTCCAAGTTTTGGAACATTAGGGCACAGCGGATTCATCGTGTGATCCAAGACTTTTCTCCGACAAGTTGATCCTGGATCATGACTACGTACCCTCACACATAGCGCTTTCAGTCACGGAGATTTTGATGAAAAAATCGATCGTGGTCCTGGAATCCACCCATCAGATCTTGTTCCGCGCTTCTTGCTCTTCCCTACGATGAAGCATCTTATCAAGGAATACATTTTGAAACCGTGGATGAGTCAGGTTACGACGGCCGTTCTAAACAACCTACAGGAGAAAGACTTTTGCAAATGTCTAAACTGTTGGAAACTGAGCTGGAATGCACAAATATGCACGGCTTAAGAAGGGATCTACTCTGACGAGACCACTGCAGTTCAGAATAAAATTTAATGCAGTATTAATTGTGAGCAGTCTTATTATTTAATTTTCAGACCTCGCACATAGGTTACTGTTTAACATGGAAAGTACAAAAACCCACACCACCGCTTGCTTATAACCAGCAAACGCCGTAATATACAATCCTCCATCAAAGTACAAATGAACAGCGAACAAAATATTCTACACATATAAATATACTGTAGTAGTAGCGGTACTTCTTGAATTATAAACTGCATATTAACTGTGTGCGTTAATGCAGCTGAAAGCAACCTGAGCAATAATCAAGCAAAAGCATAACGTAGAAGGCACAATGCCGTTCGAACAACTATCATTAGGCACATTTATACGAGATCAAAGGCACTAAAATATGAGGCGAATAGGATTTCCAGCAGGACGCAAAGGTCAGCAGAAATCGAAATGTAACTCACCAACACAAATCGAAGGGAGTGCAGGATCGAAACGTCACTCGCGTATGATCATGTTGTCATCGTCTCCAGCCAACCACATTACGTATAACAAACTGATTACAAAAAAATAACAGTAACAAAGAACTATTTAATAAAATAACACAAATTTAACAATCGCACCTTCCCGTTCTACAGTTCAATTCGCTGTCTCTGCTGCAACCTGCATCACAACTGTTTGCCGCAGCGCTCTACGTCATGCAGTGCACAAATAGGAAACTAAAAACGCCGATCAATTCGGTACGATATCTCGCGAATATTCCCGAAGAAGTCTACACGCATTTCACTAGCAATAATTTAAACAATACAATGTTACACTTGTCATAGGTATGACGAGTCCGACAAAAGGGCGCTTCAGTATGTGGTATAATGACTCGGTCTATTTAGCTTGCAGGCACTAGCTACTGATCTTACCCGATCTCGTGCTGAGGTCAAGAATGGTGGAACTATACCTCCACTTCCACATACTTCTTCATGAGGTGGTGCTTGATTGAATACGTGCGGGGAAAACTTCACTTTTACCCCCCCTCCCACTGCCAATGCAAAACACTGGGGGAAAAAAAAAGTTTTATTACTTGTTGGTGCTGTTACACGCAAAACTGAGGGCTGAATGTGTCACCACTGTGAAGACAAATGCCGGAAATTTTGACTCAAAATGTTTTAAACAACACTTATGTCACCTTTCCTTTGCTGCCGTTTTGTTTTATTTAGAATGTGAATTTGATGTAGCGATTAGCATATGGATTTATGATTATTACATTGTATATTCATTTACAGATACTTGGAGCTCCCAGATGGCAGAGGGTAATCTGCTACGGTTCTTGGACTGCGCACTACACTTCCTACACTGTTAACCCATTCCGTGAACAGTAATGCATAACCGAGTCAAACCTAACCACACTTTTAGGCCAATACCATTACAGAATAAATAGTTTGTAAAATATTCTGAAGTTCAGAAAATGTTTTGTTCATGAGAGCACATTTCTGGGAATGATGGCCACCTCTCTAATTAAATAAATATAGTAATACTTATAACATAAAAAGTTGCATTCCTTCAACTTCTAGTTCAATTAATAAGTTTTCCAATCCAAACATCCTTTCAAGATGAATGATTAGTGAGGAATTCAGTGACAGCTCTAGGTAAAATGGCATGTCACTTCAGACAGTAATTTGTGAAGAATGTAAACCACCTAATATTACAAAAATCAATTCTATGATACAAACACAAAACATATTATTCTAAAAAAACAAAACAGGAATGACACAGATTATCACAATTGTGGCATATTCACCCCCCCCCCNCCCCCCCCCGTCTGTGTGGCTATTTAAAAAATAATGACTGAGATGAAAATAGTATTGGCCATGAACCATGCATTTCATCTCTGCTATATTTGTTGGAAACCCTTTTTTTATTCCAATAAATATAGAGTTACATTCAAGATGCGCTGATTCTACCACTCTGCACAGAACATGCATTTCATGTGAGGGACAATAAATGGATCCAGAAGGTTCAAAGTTTTAATGTTTGTTCCAATAACAATGGCCCATCATATCTGTGGAACTTATCTTACTTTACATAAAATATTTATTTTGTAATGATCTACAAATTCAAATGAAACGTTTTCAATCTAGTGAATGTTTCGTGAGATACACTTTTAGAAAACTATATGAAAAACTGGCTATAGAACTGAAACTACATAATGGATGTCTGACATAAAATTCAACCAAAATCTGTTCTCAATTATAAACTGCAAATACTGCATATTTACAGCTGAACACACAACAAATTTTCATAAGGCGCCTGTGAATTACAATTATTATCCAGATTTCTGCAGATAAATATTCTTTGTAAAATTTCTAGCACAGCAACCACACAGTTGCCAACGTACTCCATGTGCCTTGAAGTTAAGGCAAGCAGATTTTAATCATTAATAACTCAAAACCACTTCCCCTTCTCCTATTCAAACCACAAACGTTTGATTTGTCTTCAGTGCTAAAACTATTATATACAGGCAATGGCACAAATAATGTATACTATTTTTATGTTTCATTATAATGTGACCATACCATTTTTCAAGCCTATTTGAAAATACCCTTCCAGCATGTTAAGGTAATGGCCACCTTTTGCTGCACATAACCTTCATTGGCCATGCGTTACACTACTGGAATAGTGCATGCCTGCAGTCCTGCTGGCCAAATGTTCCAGTTTTTTAATATCACTGCCAAAACCAGAATTCAAATCTGGCCATCAGCTCCATAGTATCAGCGGATTTAAAACTGCATCCCAAATTCCTGAATAATCTCAGTGCTTATATTAACTGCACATAATGAAAATGTACAGGGGGATAGATGGTAGAGCACCAAGCATTCTTAACCTCAGTATTAGATTGTGGGTGATCAGGTTCACCATTTTTCACAAATATACAAATATTATAAGATAATCTTCCTTGTTATTACATTCAACCTTTACTCTCTTTTCCATTTTCCCACATTTCTCCAGCTGATGGGATGTTAAAGCATCCAATGGTGGCACCTGTGAACAACACACAGCAAGACATAGCATGTATCTGCACAATTACTTTATTTATCAATTAACATCCTACAGAATAAATATGTGAAATGTCTAATGTAACAGTTTAAAGACACACTGACTTTGAATGAAGAGAATTCCCATGCACATAAAAGATCAATTAGGTCACAATCTTGCTTTAAGACAATAAAGGAATGAAGATTAGTTATTTTGTAGCCATGGCTTATCATTACAAACCTAAATAAGTCTAATATTTTAATAAGTATGATATGTAACAGACTGTTAGGAAATAAGGAGCCGGGATAGTGACTGGCTATAGGCTGGACGACCAAGGGGTCGGAGTTCGAGTCCAGGTAGGGTGAAGATTTTTTCTTCTCCAAGTAGTCTAGACTGGCTCTGAGGTCCACTCAACTGCTCAACCTCCTATCTGATTGGAACCAGAGGCTCTTTGCTCGGGGTAAAGCAGCAGGGGTTAGAAGCTATCACCCACCTCCAACTAGTGCAGAGGTCAAGAAAATGCGGATCTATACATCCACTCCCCCATAAGCCTTCAAGGCATAGTGCTTAATTAGCTAAAGCATAGGGATAACTTTACCTTTACTGTTATGAAATAAATACATCACTTTTTCAAGTCTACTCAATTTTTAATAGTTAAATATTATTTACTATTTCAACATGAAAAAGACCCTTAAAACCAAACTCTGAGGTCCACAACTGCACGCTCACAAACACAATTAGAGGTAAGAATTTTAACAGACAGAAACAGGGCTCACAACCTCATTTAAATAGGTTATATATTCTTTTGCTAGTTGAATATTTTCAAAACTGTATTATACCAAATTGACAAATAATATGTAGAAAAATCTTTCTAACCAATTTACTCAAATCTGTGGAATAAAAATGTAAAAATATTAAGTTGTTCAAAAATTTCATATAAATGAACCTCTCACAAAGTACACGTTTCCATCCACATTGTAATTAATCCACTGTACATCAATAATGACACATTCATGGACACACTAACATGCCAAAGAACTACTCCGTACATAATTTGTATTTCACAAGCAGTCTTACTTATTTTTACTTTTCTACGCAGTCCTAAGACCTTTTTACTGGCCTGTTATAGTAGGATATTTGAATTTTTTTTTTCTTCTTTCAACATTTGCACTTTTATGCAGCACATCTAATAAGGAATTAACAATAATGTTTTCCATGCAAATTTGAGGGACAAGTGCTTTTTTTTTTAAATTACTGCTTACAGCTTTAGTTAAAAGGTGCTCATCAGACAGTTCTTATCTTCCATCATTATGGCACAGAGTAAAAAGTAAAGTTTTCCCAGTACTTCATTAGTATCACTCCATGACGACCCAGAGGAAGGTGAAGGTTGAGATATACACAATATTAACAATGTCAACACATGAACAGTCAGCTTCAACTCTGTCCATTTTATCCTCAAGAAGGAACACCCAGTATCAATCAGACAAGAGACTGGGTGGGCCTCAGAGCTAGTCTGGATTTGATGGGAAAGTGAAGAATCTCTGCCCCTGCCAGGAATCAAATTCCAACCGTTCAGACTATGTCATTATACTAATTACCACTGTCCTTTTATGGTACAAAGTGAATTTCCAAATTTTCATCTTACAGATTCAACACCTGGTACCCCCAATGATGGGGGGGCTGTTAAAGGAAAGAAATATTACACTGTCCAAACAGCTTGATCATTCTCTTTGCTCAAATATTGTTTTCAAAAAAGCTCAGATCTGATATTTTGTTCAACTTCCATATATTTAGTACACATTAAAAACAGAAACAACATGTAAGAATGTTCTTAAGTTTCTAACCACTTAAGAGTGTACAAAAAGCAATGACAAATGTTTACAGTTTTGTCATAAACTTTGTTTTTATTTAAAGGAACATCCAGATATATCATATCACAAAATAAAAAAGTATTATTATTTGGAGTAACATACTGGTGTAGTTTCATTTCTCAACTGACTTGAATGTTCTGAAAATATGGAGGGAGCCGTAATTTTGTGTGCTGAAGGGAAAATCTTATGTTCCCTTCCTCAGATGGGCATTGTCAATAGTTTTGACTATATAGCATCTGATGGGAGGCTTGATTAATGAATAATGAATTGTAAACACTGTGGAAGGTAGCAGTCATGGCATAGTTACAGACACTATCCCAGCATTTGCCTGAAAGGTCTGAACAAAACCACAGAAAGCCTCAGTCAGGATAATAACTGATGCTGGCATGTGATAACTTCCATGCAGCTTCACAGTAAATCCTAATCAAACATTTGATAACTTCAAACTAGCATGGCATGTGTTTCCAATTCTGAAAAGAAGTATCGAACACCTATCACTTAAACAGTAAATAACGAAAATGAATACCTTAAACTCAAAATCTGTTTCTAGGCACATTTGCAACCTTATATTATAGCTATTAAACCTGCTTCACCTGTCCATCTGTAGTCTTGAAACAACTGAAGAATCACTCAATGGAGTTTCATGAAATTTGATACTGGCGAGTTCAACTAAAGTCTGTTGAGACTGAAATTTTGGTTAAATTCAAACATAAACAATGAACATATGACATGGAGGCCTACCTTAATTTCTATGCATATCTCGAGCCAACTTGTTAAATTTTAATCAGAAGGAAAAATGTTGCAAACAAACGTTGCAGAGAAAAATGAAACACACACTTTGAGTCAAATATAGTTTCTCCATATGAATTACAATTTTCAAGATAACTGAACAAAAGTTGTTATGTGTACATTGCTTAATTCACATACTCAGTATTCAACAGCGGTATACCAGGTACATGCAGAGATTATCGATGAAAACAAATGCTACAACTGTTTTGGTAAGAGGCATGAATTAGTAAAAAAACAAAGGAAGATCTTGACTGAGTTTGGATTGCACTGAAATCAGCAGCTCTTTTTCCTTCTTGTAATGTTGTATTCTATCACAATATTAAAATATGACTATAAACCATGTATAAAACAAGTTACATATGTATAATTAATTTTCTTTTAGTGCATGTAGGAACAGTGAACTGTGAAACTTAAATATTGATTGATTGCTATTTTCATATCAACTGATATGCAAGTAGGAGTCTCTAGGAGTTACTTCAGTTACCACAAACAATACTCTCTATATTTCTAAACCACTGTACTAGCACAATTACTGTATAACTTGACTCTGAAGAGGAGTGTCTTGAACAAATCTTAGTGTCATAAGGATATATTTCACTGCCATTAAGAACTATCTACATTCACTTTAAAACGTTTTCTTAGCCACTAATCATAAAAAATTTATATACTTTGTAGAGCATATTTGTACAGTTTTGTGTATGTGTTTATATGTGCATGCTCTAAATGCAATTAATATTAAACTCATGACTGAGGTTTTTTTTTCTGCTTACATTTTGCACTCATCTCCATCCCTTATCTAAAATAAGGCACCTTGAAGTATCACTTTTCTGTAAGTACCTGAAAAGCATGAATGTTAGCATGCCAGTTATAATTTCTTATGCTGAAAATGCCTGTTAACTATACACTAAATACTTTAATAATATTGTTTTTAATAAAATCCCAAACCATTCAATTTCTGACTTTTTAAGCTTTTAGACAAGAACTCCAGCTGAAAACACAGCTTTTTTTTATTGCTAGTGGGGTAGGACTAAGACCCTTGTACTGCAGCCACTTCTGGCCTATTGTACCAGCCCCAGATGATAGGTGAGGGTGATTGTGGAGCAATTGGTGGAATGAAGATTGGCAGGGGAAACTGAAGTACTCAGAGAAAGCCTGCCCAAGCGCCACTTTGTCCACCACAAATCCCACTTGACCAGACCCGGGAAAAACACAGCTTGATGCAAGAAGTAGGTTTTGCATTTATATGTTTAACTATTCTTCAGTTTTGCTACATAAGAAGCCAGAGGGACAACATTACAAGTCACATAATAAAGGTGAGACAACACTATTATGACACAATTTTCTGACAGGATTAATTTTAATTCAAATCTTTGGCTCTAGTTCAGCTATATGGCAGGAGTATTATACAGTATCAGGAACAGAAATCTAGAACTGTCTCTTTCTTATCACTTTTCATCCAAGGATCCTTTTGTTGGACACATGTCATCAACATATTTTGTCTCCAGAGCTGCTGAAATTGCAGTGATTGCAGATTTACAGGAAAAACAATTTGTAATGTTACACTCTATAACACATCATCATTCAGTCTTAATGAAATTACCAGCTCAGACACTGGTAAGTAACTTCTGCAGCATTATTTATATATTTTTCATTCACAGTAAGCTCCAACTTACATGGGTTCAGTCAAGTTACACAAGAAGAAAGCAGTCTTCTGGGATTTGGTGCCGTGAAAGCCTCAAATCTTACAAGTTACACAAATCCACAGATACATGGACACACAAGCACAGGTTTTCTTTTATTACTATTCAAGCAGTTTAGGTACTTTAACTTCCATGTTCAGGGTTTATGTATCATAATACATTATAATACAGTATGTTATGGTAGATGTTTATTGTACATATCTTTTAGCTACAACTATCCATTGAAAGAAATGTATATGTAAAAAATGCTGTATTTAAGCACTGCTGTACTTAAACAGTTTCGACTAACATGGGCAGCTGTGAAATAAATTAACCATGTAAATTGGGGATTGACATATTCATCTGGTATGCTCATTTCACTTATAATAATACACTGGGTTCATTACCAAAAAAGATTCTTAGCAAAGAGAGAACTTTACCTGTAACTATAACTTCACAATCCACTTCATAAAATTCACAACAAAAATATTCCTGCAACCAAAAGACTGTTATCATAATCTTGTAGAACTCAAAATCTGTCCAAATTAGGTTTACCTTATTAATGAAGACATCAATACTATTGGAACTTCAATCCAATTAATAACTATTTACTAGCAATAAATTACACAGCATAAATTCATGGCCAATTTCCACAGAACTTGACTAAATTTACCACTAGTATTATCACATAAAAAACATGGCCATAAGCAAATTTCTGACACAAAATCAGATTACATTACATATCTACTGGTCTCTAAAATTACTACAACATTCAACGCATGCTCCTGCACTTATATGTGTTAAAACAGAAGTTACATTCTTACAGTTCCACAAGTTTATTATTCCAATCAAAATCAGGGCTGATTTCCTACTAAGCCATTAATCCACAACCCTTTTAAATGGCATATGAATATGGTAAATAGTAAACACTTGCTGTGATTTGGGGAGTCTGCAGGAAAGTGAATCATCACCCTCAAGACTACTGCACTTACCAAGATCAATCTAAAATTTACCATGTGCAGGTGAATGTGCTTTTGCTGAGCAACACCTAATTCAGCTAACCCATACAACTTCAAGCCTGGTTTGTATTTCTTTTTTTTATGAAAATCATACAACACCATACATACAAACAAAATGTAACTCAGTAATTATCTGTCTACATAGCACACATACTGCATGAAGATGTAACTTTCTGGTGGAAAAAGAAAAATTAGAACCACCACTCTATGAACATTTTTGAAAGAGCAAAATTTAATCACTCAAAACTTGACACATATATAAATATCAGACAAATGTAAAGACTAGTATGTGTTCACTGTAATACAATTATAAACTGTGCGTTCAGATGGACTTAACATAAAAAAAAAACTAAAATAAATATGTAGTGGCTTGTGCTATGATTAAAATATCTACTCACTGTACTATTTCACTTTATGAAAATTTTGCATGATTATATAAAGAAGAGAAATGTTTGTTACAATTTGTACACAAATTACTTCACTTCAAAAGGCATGTGTTTCTTTCTATATCCCTCCTATCATGGGATCAATTACTGCTGCATAGTTTATGGCTAGCTACTTAAAATATTGAAATGAAACTCAGCCTGAGGTACTGTAAACGAATCCTGGAATGTTTAACAGTGAGTATACTGAAGCACACTGGAGAAAGAATGGCAAGATGTTACAACTAAATATAATGCTAAACAATTATCTGTTTAGGAATAGATCATCATTCTTCCGAGAGATCCTTCGAACAGCCATGACTAAGCCACTGATGATAATCAACAATGCAGGCAGGCCTAGACCGATGCTGATGACAAAAATTACGAGGAGTGAGAAGTTCTCATTTGGGGGTTTCCCATAGCCCATCATGAATGTCCTGAAAAGTTTAAATTACACAGTACAGTACTACAGATTTGCAGTGACAATTACATAATAATGTTTGGAGACTATGGAGGGAAAATAGGGGCCACAATATTTTGTGCTCTCAAAACTACCACCAAATTAACAGAATCACTGACAGACGTTTACATGGAATATAGGAATTTAAGTCCCCATGCCAGCGAATATGAAGACTGCAGCCTTCTAGAATGTGACACCCTGTACTTTGATATGTAGATATGAATGTTCTGGAGGCAGCAGTTTCCTCCACAATGTTCCACCAATCTGCCAAGTGTCATATACTAATTTAAATAGCAGTTCAATCTTATCAGTCAAGGGTTACAGACTGAGTAAGCTAATACAGACACTTGTGGTAGGAAAAACAAATGCTTCTATCACTTACAATGAAAGCCCCATTTAACGTTTCTTTGTGGAACAGTGGATTTGAACACCAAACTAAGGAACATTAAATAAGGGTTCCAAAATACATGTAAAAAATCAGTATGCACGTATATTTCTCAAAGACTGTACTATAGTGTGTGAAAGTTCTGCTGTCACTGGATGTCATTAATGCAGAAACAAATTCCTTGATAATCAGTTATCCCTGAAAAAGCTCAGAGTTATTCACCTTATTAAGCTAATCCTTGTTTTATAGACACCAAAAGTTTGATACCATATACACAAAAGAATAGATTCTATCTTAAACCAAATGACTACAGCACACACTTTCATACTTTTTCTCTAAGATCAACTTTTAACATTATCCTTCCTTGTACACCTATTCTTACAGATTGTATCTTCCCTTGAAGACTTATCATCAATATCACGTTGCATTTCTTGTATATCCGACGAATATTACATGTTTCACAAATCTCATCCTCATTAATATGATACTATATGTTAGTTGAAGAATAGAAATAATGAGGTTACCCATTAAATCGTTTTCTCCCAATTTGAATTGTTTCATATTTGGTCCGTTACACTATCAATCACAAATTGTCAATGAATAATCCGTCGAGTGTAACAATGTTTTTAGGTCACTTATTTATTTCACTCGCCTTACATGTTTCGGTTCAAAAGAAACCATCATCAGAGGCACGTTACAAACACATGAAACCACTGGCGTTGTAT